>NC_092210.1:2049322-2111664 GCF_043381705.1 Parasteatoda tepidariorum
TTTTTCCTTATATATTTAATAATTTTCTTCTCTTGTCATTATTTTTTATGATTTTCCATATATTTATATATTACTGCAGTAAGAACGCACTATAAAAAAATACTCTCTATTTACGCTTTTTACCTCAATTTGCACTTCCCCTGTTTTCCTATTTTGTAATCTGGCAATCTTATTACGAAAATATTTTAAATCATTCTTGAAAATTTTCCCGTTCATGTAAGTTCAGTTGAATTTGCTACTCGCTTTATAGATTTCTTTAAAGGTCAGATAGAGAAATGACCATGCTCTAAAGTTCTTATCAAGGTCTTTGAACTCTATTTATTTTTAAAATTTCAGTTTTAATTTGTTATCACTGATAAATGTAATGGGTATAAAACTCAAATGTTAAAGGGGTTTGCAATAGGCACCGAATATACTAATACAGGTATGCTAATATATCGGAAATTCAGGTTTTCAAAATGATAGCTCTTACTACCACACATTCAGAAAACAATTCATAGGTGAAAAGTAAATTAAACCGAATAAAGGGTTTTTATGTCATGCTCTAAGGTATCATAAAAAAATTACAAAATTTTTAATTTATAAAATTTTGCAAAACCATATAACCATGTTAAATGCTATAATTTTTTGCTAACTTTACCAAAATCATAACCAAAGTGCTTCGGTATTTCCGTAGTGCTAAGACACGGTAAATTTTACCATATTCTGGTAATTTTGACCATACTTTTTTTCCAGTTTATAGAGTATTATATTGATGTTATTAAAAATCTATCAATACCTTTAGCTGATAAAAATTATCATTAGTTGATGAAAAGCAGATCTATTATTTTTTTAATCCGAAATCCTCCAACGATTGAGTAAGTCATTTATACCCATGAGACTTTTTGGTTGAAAGAAATACTTTTAAAAAACTAGCAGTGTTTTAATGTTCAAAGAAAAATGATACTTACAGTCCCTGGCTAAATTATTAGACGCACTATATAACATTCTATGTGAAATCTTAATTATCAGTATATACTATACAGGTTTATTGTTTTTACGCGGTTTGCACTAGTTTACGTTCGTGTAATAATTCGTTAAATTAGGCAATATATAATATAAATTAGACGATATATTATATAAATATAGAATATTTACTGTATAATTTAATATATTATTATATTGTAATAATTAGATCAAATTATTAGATTCACTGCAGTGTTTTAATAATGACATGCCTTGCATGAGTTTATATGCAATACTTTTATATTTAAACATACATGTAATGGGTTTTTATTCAGGAGATTTTTTATATACTTCCTATTTGTATTTATTTTCAACGCATTGCCTTGCAATGTTAACCAATTGATACACGAACGAAAACAAGTGCAAACCGGTTTCAAACGCGTGAAAACAATAAAGCTGTATAGAGTATCATCAGATAATTCAGACTTTACATAGAATCTTACAGTGCGTCTAATAATTTGGCTGTATCTATTGATCTAAGACTAGTAAATATTTTTAGAAGCTTCTGATTTGGAACTTTTATTTATGAATTATACCTCTGGCATAGGAATAATTTCTCCGCTATTATCAAACAATTTGCTTTAAAATTCAAAAGGAAAAAAGAATAAAAAGCAAGAACGAATATATTTGCTTTTTTATCAAATAATTTGAACTCTCCTTTCAAGAGGAGTTAAAATTTTGCTTTCAGGAGAATATAAAGTTGTATTTTTGAAATTATGCAAATTGGTGTTCCCATATTTGGCATGAAGCTGATGCAGAGACAATGTTGCCATCTAATGAATAATTCGACTTCAAATTTTACCTTTATGAAGAGGTAATATTTTGCCCGGGGTGCATACAATATTTCACTTTTCAATCGCAAGTAAAAAAAAAAAACTCGAGATGCCACTGGAAAATTTGCAGTCTCTTATTTTCCACTGCAACCGTGGTTTTTAAAGGGGTAGAGCAGGAGGAAACTAGAGGAAATTGTTTTTACGGCTACATCAAATACCTCAGGGGTAATATCAAAAACTTCAAAAAATTCTTAAGGGAAACTTCATAAAGAAAATAAAAACTATATTGAGGAAAAAAGTAGTCTTTTTCAGAGTAGTTGAAGCCTTTCAACTATTGGCTTTGATGGATTTGTTCTTCATGAAAAATGCATTCTGCGCTAAGTTTTGTTTCAGTTTTTAAGACAGAAAATTGCTTTCACAGTTTTCTTTTGCTTTTCTTACCCTGCTTACGTGACAATCAGGTTTTTCATTTCTCTGAATTTTCTTAGCTTAAAGTATAATCTTAAAGCGGAATAAAATTGAATTTAATATAGCTGAAGACAAAAATTAAATGGGCTATGTAAAACATGAGAAGCATCATATAAGATAAAAGTTACTAATATTATTACATTATTTCAAGTTTTAAAAAAAATTGCATTGTTCGGAGTTTAGTTTGGGATAGTTTTCACCAATAATGAAGAAATATCTTAGAATAAGGGAGGATAAATTATTACTTTTTCATTATTTGTTATCACTAATAGAATGTTTTAGTGCAACATATTATTATATTATTTATTTCATATCATTAATAAATAAATAGCGCAGAATGAAGGAAGATAAATTATAACTTTTTTATTATTTAATATTACTAATAGAATGTTTTAGCAAAACATATTATTATATTATTTATTACATATTATTAATGAAGAAATATCGCGGAATGACGGAAGAAAAATTATTACTTTTTCATTATTTAATATCACTAATAGAATGTTTTAGTAAAGCATACTATTATATTATTTTTTACACATTATTAATGAAGAAATATCGCGAAATGAAGGAAGATAAATTATTACTTTTTCATTATTTATTATCACTAATAGTAAAACATATAATTATATTTTTTATGCATTATTTTATAATCAAACAAATTAATAACAGTATTATATTCAAAATTTCGTTAGCTAAAAAAGTATCCGTGATTTACTTTGAAAAAAAATTTTAGCTTGGAAAAGAATGATAATAAAATTAGAAATAGGAAAAATGAAAAGAGAAATGAAAGAAATAGGACATATAGGAAAAATGAAATGAAATGCATTATTGAGCTTGAAATCAAAACTAAATAGATGATAGGAAATCTAAGAAAATGTAAAATAAATAAAGAAATAAAAAGTACCATACTCTAAATAAATCGTAATTACTCTCGTTTACTGTACTGTAGATATAATTTTTTGTAGATATAATTTTTTATACTGTAGATATAATTTTTTGGTACCTGAAATTTTCAGACATTTTTATAAAGATTTGCCAATGAGGTATTAAATGTTTATTCACTTCTTAAATGTAATTTTAATAAGTAAGGCATTTAAAATAAAAAAAAACCGTTTAAGATTTTTCTTTTTAACTAAGCACTGGAGTCGTGGGAGCTCTGTGAACAGAGTAATGAGAAGCCCCGGGATCGAATTTCGGTGTTGACCAGTCATGTACTCTCAGCTCACACCGAACACAATGCTAACATAGCAATTTTGCAGAGTTTTTTTTTGTGAGTATGAATATAACAAAATTTTTTGTTAAAATAACAGTGCTTGTTTTTTAAGTAACAGTACTTATCTGCACAAAAAAGAACAAGCGTTCGTTTTTGAGTTAAAGTATTTTCCTGCAAAATAAAAGGGTTTTATATGGGCATTCCCACTGACAGTTTAAAATAACAGTGTTTTTCTGTGAAATAAAAGATTTTATATGGGCATTCCTGCTGACAGTTTTAAATAACAGTGTTTGTCTGTGAAATAAAAGGTTTTATATGGGCACTCCCACTGACAGTTTTACATAACAGTGTTTTTCTGTGAAATAAACAATTTTACATCGGCATTCCCACTGACAGTTTCAAATAACAGTGTTTTTCTGTGAAATAAAAGATTTTATATCGGCATTCCCACTGACAGTTTTAAATAACAGTGTTTTTCTGTGAAATAAACGGTTTTATACCGGCATTTCCTCTAACAGTTTTAAATAACAGTATTTTTCTGTGAAATAAACGTTGTTATACCGGCATTCCCGCTGACAGTTTTTTTCCTGTAAATTTAACAGTGTACCAATGTTTTTTTTAAAAATCATTCCTAATATATCAATAGTTTGAACTTCGTAACAGAGACATTCAAACAATGGATGCCAAACAAAATCAGTAACGATAATTCAGATGCATATTGAAAATAATTCTGAGAATGCTAGGCTTTTTTTTCTAAGAACTTTTTACGGAAAAAAAATTAAAGAATTCTTTCGAAATAGGAAATATCTGAATAGAAGCAAGCAAAGAACCTGGAATAAAAGAATTTGTAATAACGCAAAGTGCGAGAGCTCTTTGAACCTGTTTTCAATCCTTTATGATCAGGGATGTCACAGATTATTTATTCATTTTATACTCCTGAAGTCAGAAAAGAGAAAAGAATTTTTCCTTGAGTCTCAACAGACATTCAAGAAAAACAGAAGAGGAGAAATAGTTCCAATATTTAATTATGTCGAGTTTCATTGATGTCAATTCTTTTTTACAATCTGCCTGGCATTGGGCAGAGTTCTTTTATTGCACACAGTTTTAACTGAATTGGATTCAAAATTTATAGCTGAAATAAAGTTTTTCATTTGTTCTTTATCTTTAGAGAACGTTCGTTACAGCACTCCCTCTCCGAGTTAACAATAAAGTAGTATTTTTTTCTTCTTCATAAATGATTAACTTTCGCGGATTTTCTTTATATCATGATGATAAAGCATTACATAATCCCGATAATTCACTGGCTTTATTTTTTATTACAAAACTGGTATTGATTCTGATAGAGGAACTGGATGCTTCAATTTTACGTTAAAGTAAAATTATTGTTTTTAATTATAAGTACTTTCTATCACTTATAGTTTAATTATTAATATTTTTTAACAAATATAAAATTATACTATATATTTTATTATCTGCAATTACTCAGTATATATATATGTTACCGACAAAGTATGAAACACCGGCATGCAGTGGAATGCTTAGGCATTGTATATACCAAAGGCATTGTATATAATTAGGCATTGTATTAGGCTTGTTTACGTTCGTGTATAAATTGGTTAAATTAGACGATATATAAAATAAATTTGATGAAGGGATATATTAGATGATATATTATATAAATATAGAATACTTATTGCATCAAGCATTATATTAGTATATTATAATAATTAGGTCAAATTATTAGACGCACTATACTTTTTTGATAATGACATGATTTGCACGAGTTTGCAGGCAATACTTTTATATTTAAACTTACATGTAATGATTTTTTTTTGCATTTGCGTTACATAAAGAGGAAAACCATGAAAATCCATGATCCGTCTACCCCTGAAGATAACACTGTGGTCGGTGGGAGCCGTGTGCGGAATTCGCATCTTCCTACCATCTCTGAGATTCGAAGCCCAGTTCCCCTCATTGGAGGTCGAACGCTCTATCCCCTGAGCTGCCACGACTCTGATATGACGACCAATATTGGAGGATTTTCATCATGTTATGTTTATAAAGCATTGGATAATTAGCTAACTTTATTTTCTCTCTAAATTAAGAAATCGTAAGGGTCACCAATGCTCTTTTCGGTCTTCAACTTAGCGTTGGACCAAACACTAAAACTAATAAAGCTTGGAATTACACAATGAAAAAAAATATAAAAATGAGATTGCTAACACTTTTTTCTATTTTTCGCATAGACTTTATATTGACGCTTTGTGTCATTTTCAGAATTAGTATAGAGGGCGCTGGTAAAAGATAAACTGAAATTGACCTAGCAGTAATCAATTAACTGCTACGAATTTGCAGCTGTTATAAAACTATATTTATGTGGCGACAGAGCTTTCGTAAAACATCCTTAAATTTTAAAACAAACTTTTAGAACTTTCTATAGCTTTTTTTTTTCAAAATAATATTTTATTTTACATTTTTTGCGTTTTATTTATTCCAAAAGAGAAAAATACAGATCATGATCAGCTTAAAAATCAGCCCCAACTGAGCAGAAATTTCGTTTAATCCGTAAAGATAGCTTAAAGATTTTCAACTTCGTTTTCAAAGTCACTATAATCCTGAAAGAATTTAAACCTTTAAGTAGTTATAAGCCGATTATCATAATGTTAATAACTCGGCTAACAATTTACCCATTTTCTTAATAATCACAACTCGATAGCTATAGCGTAATGATACGAATTCTTATAGGTTAAAATTTAGCAAAAAAAAATTAGCATATTCAAAAAATAGTACTTTATTCTTAATCTTCTGATTCAATACTGCTTAATGCGCTTTTCTTCATATTATATGACATTATACTTTTGTAATTCTTATTTTTAACAATACTCAAAATTTTATAATATAAACTTCAATATTACATGGTTGATAAAGTATCTCTCTAAATAAAATAAAAGAATCGCAGAGGCGTCGCCGTTGTCTTAGATGTTGAACTTTACGCTACATTTTGTTTCGCCGCGTAAAAGAGACTTCAGATTTTGACATGAAAAAACCGCTCTGCTGCCCGCAGAAATGCAAGTACTAAGTTGAAATTTAAAGTGCTTAAAGGACCATTTTTGCTCATAAACTTGTCTTTTTAATCGAAAGTAATTACAATTTTAAGTGCTTTTTTCATAAATGTTCCTTCCTTTATTTTGTTTTGAATAATAACTACTTATGCACTGTTCTAAGAAAATTCATTTATCTCCATTAAGCTCTTTATTTATAAGTCTGCACTTGAGCTGATGTCGGGACTAACAAGAAAGAGAGAGAAAGAGATAAGATATAGCCAGATTATACAGATCTTAAAATTTTAATTAAATTTTTTGAAATATCAAAACTTTAATGGAATAAAAATAAACACTGTTTCCTTTTTTAACTTTTATAATAATATAAGTCTTGTTAGAAAGTAAAATTACTTCGGATTTACTTTTTCTTATTGTTTAACACATTCGGCTTCTATGTTTTTTTTTCAATAGCAGCTTACTATTTTTAAAATCTCTGGAAACTTTTACATCGTGCGTGATTTTATCAAGCTTTATATTTTCTAACAGGTTTTTATGAAAAGAATCAGTACTCTCACACATAAATTACTTACATTTTATATACTTAGATATTACATGCATTTTATAGCGTATTGCTTTTAAACATATTTATACCGTAGAAATTATTTATGGGTTATTCTAACAGCTATCACTAAGTTTGATAATCTTCTATGAAAGAAGTATTGAAAATTTTGGAAAAAATCATAGTTAATTTGTTTGATTTTCAAGACATTTTATATTACTCCTTTACAGAAATTTTTATTTTTATCATTTACTTAATAATAAAATCTATAATAATAAAATAATAAGTTAACGCGAATCATTATCTATAATAATAGAAGAATAAGTTAATGCGAGTGTGTAGGGGTGTGCCTGTCGGTTTCTCTAATAACTCAGAACAGTTTTAGCGAAGATCCTAAAATTTAAACACTGGTTTTATTTTTTACTATTTTTTTTATTACTTTCTCGTTATTATTATTACCGTCATTGAACTGCTGACTACAGTTTTGGGTTTACGACTACTAATGCTCAACTACGTAACCTTGTCTTTTTGAGCCCAACCCTGAAGACAAAGAAACTCCTGGATCAAGTATTGGGCGAAAGTAGCCTTCGTGGAGGACTTTTTGATGAAACTAACCCGCATTTGCACTACATGGAGAGGAAAACCAGGAGAACCTCTCACGGTTAGCCCAACGGCAAGGGAACATGATCTGTGTACCCCTGAGGATGTTCCACGTCAGTACTGTGGTCGGTACAAGCCAGATGCGGCTTTCGGATCAACAATCGATTGATGGGATTTGAACCCTGTTCTCCTCAATGGAAGACGAAAGCTCTATTCCCCTAGATATCACGACTCTAACACTGGTTTTAAAAAAGATTCCCCCAGATCCTAAAAATTGTTAAAAATTCCCATATTCCCTTTTGATAATTGATTTTTTTCCCCTCTTTGCTTTAACTTTAAAAATTGCTATAAAAAATACAAGAATCTGTTCTTCGTAAATTTTAGATACACACTGGTGTTATATCATGGATATTTGCGTGTTTTCATCTCTATCATTATTTAGATGAAAACACGTTCTATTATCCTTTATATCAATCAATAATATCATGCAAGCCTTATGATAACGAAGCATGATTAATCCTTAATTTGATAAGTTGAATTTTTAGAAACATGTTTTGTTTAATCTAATAGCGTAAATTTTCCAAAAAGAGATTCAATATATGACAGAGTGAAAACAATGGCATCACTTTTACTAAATTATTGTGTCTTTCTGTTTTTAGTATGATTTCGCAGTTTTGTTCAATACCCATTCAATTAATAATCACTCCCCCCCCCCCCCCCCCCNCCCCCCCCCCCCTCCCCATATGAATAACGGGCATTTATCCACAGTTAGAGAAAAAAAGTATGATCAAAACTATCAAAATTTACCGTGTTTTTGGCTCTGTCGCTTTGTTATTGACTTCGGGCAAATATAATAATAAAAGATGTTTTTATTACGATGCTGTTAGGTAGTAAGTGTGGTAAAAATGTGGTAATTTCATCTAGATACATTAGATCGCGGCCTAAAATTCATCTATTTGGTTAAATTTATTTTTCAGTATTGTATTTTTACTAAATGTGGAGATATATGAACTATAATTTTAAAAACTGGAATTTCCAGTAAGCACTAATGAACGGTATAAGTACAGAATAAGTGTTTCAAATACTGTATGTTTTTGTTTTCATTACCAGAATTATATGATACCATACTGTTTGTTTAACCAGCAATGACATTATCGTACAATTACGTTTATTTTACCACAAACGTATAGTAACTGCTTACATGTATGTATAGTAAGCTTGACGCACGTATAGTGCGTGTACGTATAGTGCGACGTATAGTGTGTGTATAGTATGTATAAAGCGTGTACATAATGTACGTATAGTGCGTGTACGTACTGTACGTACATAAACGTATTGTAAGCTTGATTATACATTTCTCTTTATTTTAAATAAATTAAATACTTCTCCAATTGACTTTAGAAAAAAAAACTAGCCCGTTTTCTTAACATTTTTATTTGTATTGGTATAGTTAAAAATTATATATTGTTAATATTCAAGAAGAAAAACCTTCTCAGAATTCTTGCTAATGAAAATTCTTGTTTTATCTTTTGAGAGAAAACTCACTTTCTCTAAAAGGATTCCCACCCGGGGAAACAATCACTTTTGAATTACCTAGTCGGTTTTAATAACACAACTTAAGACAAATCACATTGACAACTAAACTACGTAATACATAAAAATAAACATTTCCTAATTATGTGACTTTGTGCTGCCATCTATATTTCATTTTGAGAACTATTTCAAACAGAAACACTGTCAATGCTGTGTTCCAAATAATATTATATTTTTACATTCACTTAAGACCTAACCATTTTTTAGGAGTTCGTGGGCTTTGTTATAAATATCATTGCTCGTATGGTGCTATTTGCGTGGTTAAAAGTGGCTTTCCGACGTGCGAGTGTCCCACCTGCACTGAAGAATTTGAGCCAGTGTGTGGAACAGATGGGATTTCCTACACAAATAAATGTAAGCTGCATAGAGAGTCATGCGAACAAAAAACTGAAATTGCAGTTGCATACAGTGGATTGTGCAGTAAGTGAATCTCATTTTTATATCACTTAATAACAAATTTTAGTTTTGATTTTAAACTTATTTAAAATTTCAAAACTGTATTTGCAGTCTATGCGAATAAGGTTGGATTAAAAGGCAGAATTTTTAAGATAAGAAAACTTATTTTTGATATTTAAAAATCATTATTTGTAGATTTAAGATTCTGTTTTAGTCTGTTAGAAGGAATATCAACCTTAATCTCTACCATTTAATACAGAGAGTAATTTTTAGAGTGAGTCATATAGTACGGTCGCCATATATACGATTTTTTGTAACCAAAAATCAAAGCCATTGAGTTGCACAAACTTTTTTTACTTAACCGTCTTTTTACAGCCGACTCAATTTTTGGGTTTACGGCTACTAATGTTCTATTACATACATAGTTTGTAATTTTGAATCTAAGCCCGAAGACAAGGAACTCCTGGATCAAGTATTGGGAGAAATTTGTTTACATTACAGGCTATTGTCAAAACAATATAATTTAGAAATACATATGATTTAAATTATTTCACTGCATTTTATAAGATAAAAAAAAAGCAACCGTTGAATAGATTGCACACTTATAATCTTTCCAAAAGTCTACATGGTTCATATTTTAGTTATACCATTAAAATTCCCGATGAGGTGCTTAATATCCGTTATTTTGTTACATTAGTTGTACGATCCTTCATTAAAAAGTTAAACGAAATTCTTTACTTATGGTAGAAAGTTAACGCTTTGTGTTTTAAAACTTATGTATGTATTTATGAATATATCATGAATATATATGGATTATGAATATATTTGAGTATATAAAACTTATGAGTACATTATTTTTGTGAAAAATAAAAAAAATATATTCACTTGTTGATCATTTCAGACGGATGTGAAAATAAAAGGTGTGAATATTACGCCGTCTGTGAAAGCGATGGTCGGGGGAATGGCAAATGTGTCTGCCCCCAATCCTGTATAAAAGTAAGATTATGTACAGAGAGAGATCTTGTAAGATTATCTTAACGCGGTTTTTAATACAATTGTATTTGTTGTACTGTAGGTTGAATCTCCTGTTTGTGGTACAGATGCAGTTACATACCTCAACGAATGCGAGATGAGAGTTGAAGCTTGTCGTAAGGCTCAATATGTTTTAGTGGTCTCAAAGGGTCCATGTGGTATGTTTTGTTACTTTTAAATGTTC
Source organism: Parasteatoda tepidariorum (assembly GCF_043381705.1). NCBI lineage: Eukaryota > Metazoa > Arthropoda > Arachnida > Araneae > Theridiidae > Parasteatoda > Parasteatoda tepidariorum. The sequence continues at coordinate 2,060,190 of NC_092210.1, forward strand.
AAAGTTCTTAAAATTTAGCATATTAAGATCTGCTCTAACTGTTGTGTAAATAATCAATGCTTTTATCGTTTAATTTATCAAAAAAGTTTTTATAGAAGGTTAGTATTTTATTTGCATCCCACTAGAGCTACGAAATGGGCTATGAGAGACGGTCTAGGAAGTATCCATGAGGATGATCCGAAGACATGTCATTGCAATTTTGATCCTCTGCAGAGGGGATACTAATATAGAAATAATTGTTTCTACCTGAATGAGTTTTGCACACTACGTAAATAATATAAGTTATTTGAGGACTGCGTTTTTAAAATGAACGGAAAAAGAGAAAATAATTCTATTTTGACGTGACCGAAATCTGAAAACTAAGTGTTCATCGGTTTCATCGCAGCTGGAAATTTTCAGTACTAATAGAAGTTGATTGCGAAGGCGTTCAGCATTATGTTTCACGTTTTTAGTCTAGGAAAACAGAAACTATTGTCTTTGTTTTAGTTACCTTTCTTAATAATAATAATAAGAAGAAGAAGAAATTCATAAAATTCTACCCGATTCATCTCGGCTTTTGATCTGACCTACAGAACATTTTTGAGCCATGCTAAAGGAAAACGTCGGTTCTCGCCTGGAAACGCACCCAAATGCCAAATGGAAGCATTTGGAATATCTCTTTCTTCCTTTTTGATGTTCTATATTTGCGTTTAGATTTTTTCTTAAAGTTTTTTAAGACTGATTTTATTCAGCCTCTCTAAAACAAGTTTCGGGTTGAATAAAAATAAAAATATTTTCTTTCGTTACCTTATATTTTTTATCTTATGTACATCTTTATTTCCCTCTTAAATGAAGAACTTATCTTTTTTAAAGACTCAAAAACCTTTGATGTCTAAATTCGGGAAACACGGCCCGATGAGAACTTTGGCTTCAATCAGAATACCGTTGACGTGGTAGTCAACCAGTTAAAAAAAAATTATATTTTTTTCACTACCCTTCATATTGTCATCTTTCAACATGTTGAGATTCATTTAACTTTGTGAAGCGTCACTCGACTATGGAAGTTATGGATAGATGACAATTTTTGCTTTCACCTGAATACGGGAGATGCAGTAGTCAAAGCGTTATAAAATAATTTTATTTTCTCTCACTACATTCCATATATTGTTTTAATTAATGATAAATTCATTAAGTAATATCGTAAATATTTTAATTCAGTCAAACCCTACTATAGTGAACACGGTTTATAGGGAACTCGTTCGGTTTATAGGGAACAAAATTCTCACTCCCTTGCCTTGCTATACACATATGTTATTTTTTGTGGATATAGTGAACCAAAAAAGAGAGGAAGTTGGATCAAAGTGCACGTAAGTGATACGTCTCACGTATTCTTTGGCCAAGAGTTGGATATTAGGAACTATTTTCTGTCTTCGACTGATTTTTTCTTCTTCGTTTTCTGGTAATTTTGAAATTTCTACAAGTAATAGATATACCGATTTTTAAAACCATCTATAGAGTGGTATGTGTCCGTAAGCATTTTTTCTCTTCTTTTATCTCAATTTCTCATCTCTAACTAAAGGACATCCCTAAATTTTTTGTACGCAGAGACGAAGAGTAATAAAATTTAACTCATTTTTTGTTACTACTACATATTGTTTTTGAGTCATTTCATTTTATGGGTCATTTATTTAAATAATGCGTAATAAAAGGGAGAAGTTCAGAACCATTAGCTGTATGGATATAGTGAACTTAAATTTCGGTCCCTTGAAGGTTCACTATAGAGGAGTTTGACTGTATTATTAAATTATTTACGACAAGCATAATATCATGCATACTTTTTTGAAGACGTTCTCAAAGGGTTAAAGTGAATAACATTTTATGGCTATTTAAAAAAGCATTTTTTATTTTTAGGAAAATAATTTTCACAGATTATTCAACACATTACCTATAATTTTTTTATTAGAGAAGCCCCTCTTGACTTAACTCTACGTCTTTTAGATCTCTGTCAAAATGTTCATTGTAAATATGAATATTCTTATTAGAGAAGTATCCTTGTTCAACTTAACTTTACGTTTTTTAGATATCTTTCAAAATGTTCATTGTAAATATGGCTATTTTTATTAGAGAAGTTCCCTTGCTAAACTTAAATTTACGTTTTTTAGATCTGTGTCAAAACGTTCATTGTAAATATGGAGCTCGATGTGAAAATGGTCGATGTGTTTGCCCAACTGATTGTCCAAACGTGTCCGAAACTGTCTGTGCAAATGATGGTGTGACATATCAGAATGAATGCAAGATGCGCCATGCAGCGTGCATTCACGATCAGGAACTGAATATGCTTTTCTATGGTGAATGTGATCAAGTCGACGAATCACAAGGTACATTTTGATGATATAATATGGTGCGTGGCGTTTTTTAAAAGCCCTTAAAGGTGTTTTTTTATTGGGTGTTTTTAAAAAGTGCTTAATTTTCCCTTTTCGAAAATGAGAATTTTTTCTTTATCATGTCAATTTTCGCCACGTATTATGCAAAAGCATGCTTTTCACATTGTTCTATTCAACATTTTCACAATTCATTCGATCACAATCTATTTTGGCTTACATTTGGTCCGCATAGCGTTTAAAAGCGTCAATCATTTTACATGTTTGATAAAATACTTGGAAGTCCGCATGTGCGTCTACTGAGCTGGGTTCGGTGAGATTAATGCACTCTCATGTGCAACTCAGCTGCATTTTGCAAGATTATTCTCCACTTTAGGCTTCATTTTCCACCCTCTGATATCGAACCGAAAAATCTCTTTATCGTTTTAAAAATGTCTAATATAAGCAAGAGAAGAGTTCTTTGTCAGAAACTAGTTATTTTATGATCATGTAAAGTCTTCGAAAACTATCTTGCATTTTTTAATGTACATAGTGCTTAAAAATACTTTTTGAGTGCTTAAAAAGTACTTAAAATGTGCTTATTTTTTGTTGAAAGATTTGGCTACCCACCCTGTGTAAGCACTTAAATAACTTAAGTATCCTCCCATTCAAAAATAACAAATATAGGTAAATGATTTATTAAGATGAACTTTTATTTTACAAGAATATTCAGGTTTTTATTTACATTCGAAATATATCTCTTTGCGTACCTTAACAACAAGCTTACAAACTTGAGAAAGCCAAGAAGCTATTTCTACCTTTCACATGGGGTTTGAAATAAATAGCCCATTACTATGTAAACTACTATGCTTATTACTTTACATAAAATAGGCTTTGTATTACTAGACAGATTAGCACGTAAATTGCTAGTGACTACTTCTTTTTTTTTAAAAAAAAAATCTACTACTTAAGGGGAATGCAATTAACATCTTGGTTATTATTTTACATACAAATCGCGAATTTGCCTATGGCACTGTGACTGGCAACGTGCATGAGACAAGAATGATTTCTAGTGAAGGAAAAACACGTGGAACCTTTTCGCGGTAAAAAAAAAAAAGAAAGAAAAAATTAGTAAAAGTTGCAGTTTATGTTGCGAGCAGTGTCTTTGGAGTACGTAATGTCATCTATTGCTGACTTCGCAGCGCCATCTGTTGAGCTCTGCGACACCACAGTAAATACGAATACTCAGGCCCTACATAATTATTTCAGTTAAAAAATCATTTAGTACAAACTGAAAAGCAGAGCAGTGATGGCTTAGGGCAGTGGTCGGCCAACTTATTAGACAAAGAGCCAAATATGAACATTACAACACTTTTAAAAAAAATTGGGAGCCAAATTTGCTTGTTTAGTAAACTTTCATTACACTAAATTCTGTTTACTAATTTGTACACTAAATAAAACTAAATTTCATACTTAATAAACATTTATTAATGCGAACAATGCGCTTGCATCTCCTTGGAAAGTTTGAGTAAGTCAGGTTTGTATGTTGTTGTTTTTAATTTTAGGCATGATTCCAAGTTCTCATCAATAAGACGACTTCTCAGTTTACTCTTGATAATGTTCATGCTTGAAAAAGATTGTTCGCATATATACCTATGTAGAATCAAAAAGGGAAAGAACAGCAAACGCGAGCTTTTTCACCTGATCATAAGAGTCAGGAATACTATTCCAGGCGTTGAAAATGATCATGTCTTCCTTCTCCAGGTCATTCAAAGCCGACCACTTGTGTTGAGAACTGAGATCAAATTTTTCTTCTCCACTATTTCCAATTCAACACTAAGACGTTCGAATTTAGAGCACCATATCTCCTTGTTTTTTAAATCCAGTAATTGTATTTCAGAGTTACCAATGTCATTTTCAAAAGGAGAACATTTCGACTGGGTTATCGCAGCATTAAGAGGATTTTTGACAAATGCTGAAGTTACTCTGCTGTTTTTAAATTCCTGAAACCTGCTGAGAAATGCTTCCTTCATATTTAAAATTATTGTTTTAAAATGGTGTTTATCAATAGAAGAATTAATTTATTGGCGATGCTTCAGCAGGCTTGGAAAGTGAAACAATGTTTCCCTTTCAAAATCAAAAACTTTTTAAAAAGACGGGACAACGGCAGACACGGTAGATAAGACAAAACTGTTCACACTGCAACTGCTTGTCTGTGATGCCAATTTGTACCCCCACTACTTTAACTTTAGATAAGGTATGCGCGCATGCTTGTGGTAACTTTGTATCGCACCGGAGTACACCGAAAATATACGAAAAATTTCAGCCGGTAGCTTGTTCATGATTTGTGTTTACGTTTACGAAAACTAATAAAATTAAACTCGATGTCCGTTACTTATTTTTACAACANATACGAATCCGCATCCGTCTTGCACCGACAACAGGGTAGACGTGAAATATCCTCAGTGGTAGACGGATGATGGGTTAGAGTCTCTTTGCCGTCAGGCTAACCGTGGGAGGTTTCAGCGGTCTTCCCCTCCATGTAACGCAAATGCGGGTTAGTTCCCTCAAAAATTCCTCCACGAAAACAAATTTCTCCCAATACTTGATCCATCCATGAGTTCCCTTGCCTTCTGGATTGGGTTCGAAATTACAAGGCTACGGAGTGTAACGTCAGTGGTCGTAAACCCGAAAATTGGACTGGCTGTTCAACGTCGGTTATAAAATAAAAACTGAGAAGCAAAAATAAAATCTAACTTTCTCAGGAATCTTTGCCAATAATAAACCAAAAGCGAAGAATATCCGATACAATACTTAGCTGAAGTTTCGTGTTGGTCTGGCACTATGAGTTTAACAAAATTTCTTTCGTCATAAGTAATTTTAATTGGTAAAAAAAATGCAATGAATAACTCCCGCGAAATAGTAATAAAAAAAGAGAACTTTGTAGTTTTGAAAGGAAATTTATTCAATTAGATTAAAGCAGTGCCTATGACAAGCGGTAGTTTGTCGCATTTTTGAAAACTATCTACCATCTTCCTTTCAACTTTTGAATTTTTTTTTTAAATTATTGTGATTAGCATTTTCTGAAAATTTCGTTTAGACTGAGCCCTACACATAATACGGCAACATTTACTTTGAATTAATTATTAAAAAGCAACCGATACTTGAATATAACCCTTTAATTAAATCTTTATGTATAAAATCAAATTTTGCTCTATTGTTCAATCCGAAGGATACTGGAAGAAAATCTTTACCTAAATAATTTTGAAAAATCTTCAAAAGATGAAATTTAGTGTAAACATCTAGATTCAAAAATATTTTGTTTAGTTTATTTTCTTTATTTTTAATATTTTTGTATTTAATATTTTATTCTTAATTTTCACTTTAATTATAAATTTCTTCAATTTTAATTTCATTTTAATTTTATTTAAAATTTTATTTTTAGTTCTTAATTTTTTTTTTAAATTTTAATTTTTGAAAATTATTGATGAAAAGTTATTTTCAAATATTATTTGTGTATTTTAATATTGTATTACACTAATATTTCATTTTTATTTTCTGTTTTAAATATAAGTTATTTCAGTTTTATTCTAATATTAAATTTATTTAACTCTTGGTTTTTATTTTATTACTAAACTTATTTTTTAAATTTAATTTTATTTTTAACCTTTAAAATTTCATTTTTATGTTCTAATTCAAAATTTAAGTTTTAAATTTTTTTTTTTAATATTTTATTTTATTTATAAATATATTGTTAATTTTATTTTTCATTTATTCTTTTAGATGAAGGTTCAGGGGTGGAGATGGACTGTGAAGAAAAATCTTGTAAATTTGGTGGAGTCTGCGAATATGACTCTGAGGGAGTCCCACAATGCGTTTGTAATTTTCATTGTTCCCAGGCATTGGATCCAGTTTGTGGATCCAATGGAAAACTATATGATAATGCGTGTAAACTAAGAGAAGAATCTTGCAATCAGCAGAAAGGAATAATGCCAGTTCACATAGAAATGTGCGAAGGTAAATATTTATAGTTATTAAGTTTACTAGATGGTTCATTAAAAATTATACAATAATATTAGAGAATTATTAACTATAATCAGATTGAAACCAATCTTTAAAATTTTAATGATGTGAGAGTTTTTGATTGATAAAAATTGATATGATGGTATATTGAATTCCGTAGATACCAGTTGATGTTTGACAAAAACAGAAAAATAAAACATTTTCTTTTCAATCTCAAATTATTATTTTACATATCTCAATTTTTATTTATTGTTTACGAAAAATTAAGAAAAAAGCTGAAAACCATTAAAATATGTAAATGAATTTGAGAATTATTAAAATTCTCATATAATTAATATAAACTTAGATTTAATCATTATCGAAAATATCACAAGGCAAATTTTAAATGAACTAAAAGAAATCTCAATATATTTTAAGATGAAACTGTTTTACGAATTTCTTAAGACAAACTTAATTCACTTTAAAGATATTCAAAATGTTTGTAAAATGTCTGCTAAAATTCTTAAGTTATTTTGGAGATAGAGTTAATTCTTGAGAAATTCTTCTAACTTTTAAAGAATTTCTTAAGAAAAATCTCAAGATTATTTTTAGTGGGGGCAATTCTTGAAGTTTTATTATACCATGTTTCTTAGAAATAAATATGTGTACTTTCTGTGGTAGTCTTTCTGTGAATCATTGATGTATTAGAAGATTTTAGCATATTTTGGAGAATTTTGTAGTTTTTTTTTTTTTTTAAGTGATGCTTATTAGTAGATCTGGAATAGCGCTCATTAAGGTAATTATTTCTCAAAATTTAAAGTTTGATACAATATTTAATTAAGGAAGTATTTTTAAAAAAGTAAACCTAATGGTGAGATTTGCGGCAAACGCTTACAATAAGATGCTCCTTTTATTTCCTCAATTATTTATTATAAGATAACAGACAAAATGACTTAAAAGTAAAACCTTTCTATTAATAGAATATCGCGAAAAAATACGAAAACCGAATATTTAATAAACAGCAAAAGCTCCATGTGCAGTGTCCAAACTTAGGCCCTCTACACTCCAACTATATTCATGCATAACTAAATATAAAAATAAATACGAAAAAAATGGTTAGGGCAAACCTTTTGAGCCGCAATGGCTCAGTGGATAAAGCGTCCGCATCCGGCTTGCACCGACCACTGTGCTGCGTGAAATATTCTCAGTGGTAGATGGATCATGGATTAGAGTACCCTTGCCGTTAGGCTAACTGTGGGATGTTCTCGTGGTCTTCTTCTCCGTGTAATGCAAATGCGGGTTTGTTCCATCAAAAATCCTGTGTGTGTGAAAGTAAACTAAAAATGAATCACATATTGGTAAAAACTATCACCAGACCAAGGAGCTCCCGATTCTAAACTTTAACCTAATCTGAAATTAAAACAGATTGCATGATGTGCACTAATGTCTGATTGCACGTGCTATGCATGTTGTGTAATAAAATTCTAAAAGTGACCGCATTTGTTTTTATTTTTTGTAATCTCTAATGGTCTTATATCTCTAATGGCAGAATTCCGAGAAGTGCCTTGTGATGGAGAAAAACCACTCGTTGATATTGCCACCAACAAGGACTACTTCTGCGGTGAAGGAATAGGTTCAAAACTGTGTCCCCCCGGAAGCTACTGTCACAAATCTTCAGCTTTTTCTAAATGTTGCCGCGAAAGTAAGTAAATGTCTTTAACACTAAACATACCGTTACGAGACGAATGACCCGTTTAAGAACTTTTGCATCGAGAATGCGCTTCTCATCTTATCGTTTTTGCACATTTGACTTCATGACTTTTTCTAACAATTATGTTAATATTCTATTATTATTATTATCATTTTTGTATTTTGTTTGCTTCGAATAATACTTGTCGTAAACCTATTTCGACCACAACCGGCCATTTGACCAGGAGAACAATTTATTGCTTTATAAGGTTATCGGATCAGAAATAACGATGGAGTGCGTGTCCAACGTATTGTATTCGATGAGTTGCACATTTCTGCAAAGACTGTTGCGTAGTCAGTTCAATCAGAATAACTGAGAATTCAAATTTCAAGAAAGTGCTTGAAATTTTAGAGTAGCATTTTTGTGTCAGAAAAAGTGACAAAAACTGAATGTTTTGATACGTAGTTACCAACTGTTAGTTGATTTCTAGCTAAGTGTCGAAGCAATCAAGATTGCACAAATTTTTAGAAGAAATAGTATTAATTATAAGAATAATTATAAGAATTATTATAAGAATTATAGTTCTTACGTATTCTTATAATCATAAGAATAATTATAACAATTATAGAAATAATAATAATTAGAAGAAATATGTTTGGGGAAAATGTACAATGGAANTGAAAATATATATATATATATATATATGAAAGTAAACTGAAAATGAATCACATATTGGTAAACAAAAATCACGCTAACTAGAAAGCAAAAGGCATTCAAAGCGAAGACAGGGAAGAATATCATGAACGGAAGATCATCAGAAAACGGGGTTACAGAAAAACAGAGCGAAAACTATCAACAGACCAAGGAGCTCCCGATTCTAAACTTTAACCTAATCTGAAATTAAAACAGCTCGCATGATGTGCACTAATGTCTGATTGCACGTGCTATGCATGTTGTGAAATAATATTCTAAAAGTGACCGCATGTGTTTTTATTTTTTATAATCTCTAATGGTCCTACATCTCTAATGGCAGAATTCCGAGAAGTGCCTTGTGATGGAGAAAAGCCCCTTGTTGATATTGCCACCAACAAAGACTACTTCTGCGGTGAAGGAATAGGTTCAAAACTGTGTCCCCCCGGAAGCTACTGCCACAAATCTTCAGCTTTTTCTAAATGTTGCCGCGAAAGTAAGTAAATGTCTTTAACCCTAAACATACCGTTGCCGGTCGAATGACTGTTAAAGAACTTTTGCATCTTCTTATCGTTTTTGCACATCTGACTTCATGACTTTTTCTAACAATTATACACACTTAATATTCTATTATTATTATTTTTGTATTTTGTTTGTTTCGAATAATACTTGTCGTAAACCTATTTCTACCACAACCGGCCATTTGACCGGGAGAACAATTTATTGCTTTATAAGGTTATCGGATCAGAAATGACGATGTAATACGTGTCCAGCGTATTGTATTCGATATGTTGCACATTTCTGCGAAGACTGTTGCGTAGTTAGTTCTATCAGAATAACTGTGAATTCAAATTTCAAGAAAGTGCTTAACATTTTAGATTAGCATTTCTGTGTCAGAAAAAGTGACAAAAGCTGAATGTTTTGGTACGTATCTTATATTTTATTTCGACAGCATTACTTCATTTCTTACTAACTGTTCGTTGATTTCTAACTAAATGTCGAAACAACCAAGACTGCTCAAGTTTTTAGAAGAAACAGTACTAATTATAAGAATAATTATAAGAATTATAACTCTTTTATATTCTTATAATCATTAGAATAATTATAAGAATTATAGAAATAATAATACTTAGAAGAAATATGTTTGCCGAAAATGTACAATGGAAACACCCTGTATACATAAAGAAATGCTTTGTGTAATGAATTAAAAATTCTTAATCTTTGTGTTTGTAATACATAAAAATTGGCAATATACAATTTTGTTCAATTATTATAAAGTTTTTGTTGTTTATTTCCTTCCTAAAATCCATATTTCATACATGCAATCAAGAAACATAAGGTCCAGTTATTTGACCGGCTATGGTAGAAATAGATATATATATATTAAGTGTTGGTATCTTTAGAATGCATTTAGTGCAATCGAATTAGTTTTTCACGCAACAGCAGGTTAAAGTAAATTGTGTGATAAACATTAAGCTTGCTTTTCACAATTGTTACCCACCAATAACGTTAGTTAACCAAATAAATGCTTTATTTTTTTCTCTAAGCCTGTAAGCTTAGGGTACTTCAAATTAAACGTTTACATCATCGTTAGGTAAAAATATTCTGAAGTGGCGAAGGAAAGTTTGATTTTCCAGCGAATACAGGCTTCGGCTCTTAAAACTCTAAATAATAATACAAATATCAACTTATAACTTTTGCATGTTCTAAAAATGCTTCATAATGTGGAAAATCTATAAAATATTCAATATTTGTTTGAAAACCTACGAAATGCAACCAGCAAAAAGTTTTTATGTGCTAATTTTTGCACATATTTCTGCTCGTTCGTCATCCTTATTTTAATAAGTTTCTAATCTATAAGCAAATTTATCCCCTGAATATCTTTGTTCGTATTATGTTAGCTTCACATGATGTAAGGATCTTTTTTTTAATAATTTTTATGGCTGCTGTGAATTTGGAAAATGAAAATGTTATGTTAGATTTTGTCAATCTTTAGCCAGGGCCTTCTGATGATATTTCAAACTACTACTCTAAATTTCATTATAAAGAAAATCCTTTTTTTAGCGTTTTGAAAAACGTTTGTTTAATATTTTAAAAGTAATTCCATATTTTATTTTATTTTACAACCGTCGTTGAACAGTCGACCCAATTTTAGGTTTACGACTACTAATGTTCAACCCCGTAGCCTTGTAATTTTGAACCAGTCCAGAAGACAAGGAAACTCCTTGATCAGTACCCCCAGAGGTATGATTTTTTATGCGAACATGAAGGACTTAGTGACTCGACAAATTTAACGTGCAGCAGTCACCATTTACTGCACGGGAAGTCTACTGCCGGCGTGGATCGAATCCATGCCATCTTGGACATGGGCCCAGTGCCCTAGCAAACCAGGCTATTCCGGCACCCTAATTCTATATTTGTATTGTTTAGTGTCATATGATGGTACTTAAGTTGATAATTATTTATTAATTTAATTATTTCCATCCAGTAGTTTAAATTTTACCGCGTTCATGTTTTTTTTTTAAGAAAAAGAGTTAAGTATTTTTTTAATATTTAAAATATGTGCCTGCCTTTCAAGTTCAAAAAATTGAGTTTACCAAGTATATATGCGCGTTATTTAAATTTAAGACTTTACTGTAAGTCAATACCACTCAAACTGTTGTATGTTTCATTCTTTACTAAGAGTTTGAAAAAACGGCATTAGAAAAATTAAATTTTTAATGAAAAATCCTCTAAATCTTTATATTGATTATCAAATATCCCAATTTCAGTTATTTTAATCAAAACGTGCTCTGAAGCGATTTTTGGGTGCTGCCCAGATGGAAATACTTCTGCTCAAGGACCCAACAACGCTGGATGTCCAAGTATGCTTAAACATTGAGTACACTTAATAAAAATGCATGTGACGGATTTGTTTTTAAGAATATGATATCGCCATAGGTGTTTGCAACTGCAACCGTTTGGGAGCGTTTGGTTTAACTTGCGACCCAGTCTCAAAGCAGTGTTTTTGCAAGCCAGGAGTTGGGGGACCTCACTGTGACAGGTGTGAGCCTGGCTACTGGGGTTTGCATCGAATCACTGACGAAAACAGTGAGGGTTGCACTCGTAAGTAGACATACCATAATTTCTTAACTTAAAAAATTTTAAAAAATTCATATTGTGAAAGATGTTGTGGTTACCAGGTTGTGAAAAGTCAGTTCCCATCCTTAACAGGAAGATCTCTCAATTTTAAAAATTTTGTTGAACTTGCATGAAGTTAAAATCACATCATGGCTTTATTTAGTGCAATATCTCCTTGCTACTTCTATGGAAACGTGTATAGGGAAGAACTAAAAAGTTCTGTTGCATGTAGCTATGCTAATTATAGCCTTTTCAAAAGTGGAACCGTAGTAATTTTTTAAAATATGTAAAAAAAAATTGAAATTTGAAAATTTTAATCGATTAAAAATCTTTAGTTATTAATAATATAATTTATTTTCGATTTAAGCATTCATAAAAGTTTGGTAAACATTGAAAGGTTCATTTTTAAACGACGAAAAGTTTCATTTTTGAAGGTTCATTTTTAAAAAGATGAAAAGTTTCGTTTTCGAAGGTTCATTTTTAAAACGATGAAGATCTCTTAATTTTAAAAAGTTTGTTAGACTTGCAGAAAGTTAAAATCACATGATGGTTTTATTTAATGCAATATCACCGTTGCTACTTCCTTTGACAAGTGTATAGGGCAAAACAAGGAAGCTCTGTTGCTTGTAGCTATGCTAATTATAGCATTTTCAAAAGTGGAACAGTAGTAATTTTTTAAAATCTGTGAAAAATAATTTGAAAATTTTAATCGATTAAAAGTCCTTAGATATTAATAAAATAATGTTTTTCGATTAAATCATTTATTAAGGTTTGGAAAGTATTGCAAGGTGCATTTTTGAAACAATGAAAAGTTTTAAGTGGCAATCAGTACGAACATTTGTCTTCAGAATATTATATCATACNTTTTAATCGATTAAAAATCTTTAGTTATTAATAATATAATTTATTTTCGATTTAAGCATTCATAAAAGCATTGCAAGTTTCATTTTTAAACGACGAAAAGTTTAATTTTCGGAGGTTCATTTTTAAAACGATGAAGATCTCTTAATTTTAAAAAGTTTGTTAGACTTGCAGCAAGTTAAAATCACATGATGGTTTTATTTAATGCAATATCACTGTTGCTACTACCTTTTACACGTGTATAGGGCAAAACTAGGAAGTTCTGTTGCTTGTAGCTATGCTAATTGGGTATACTATAGCCTAAGTCACAGGTCGTGTTATTCCTACTAAATCTTAACTAGTAAACAGCATTTTCTGCGAACCTGATTTCTAGCAACAAGTAAACATTAAACGAAGTGTCTTGTTATAAGTCGCTACTCGTCATATTGGAAATGTATTAGTCTAGTTCCTTTTGAAATAATTTATTTTGTTGTTTTATCTAAGTTTATGAATTTAGTAACCATATTTAAAACTCAGCTTATTAATTAAGCTAAAAGGTAAATATTATTCCAAGTAAAATTTTCGGAGTGGAAGTAGTTGTGTTTTTTTCATATTATACCAAATTATAGCATTTTCAAAAGTGGAAGAGTAGTAATTTTTTAAAATATGTAAAAAAGAATTTGAAAATTTTAATCGATTAAAAGTCCCTAGATATTATTAAAATAATGTTTTTAGATTAAATCATTTATTAAGGTTTGGAAAACATTGCAAGGTGCGTTTTTGAAACAATGAAAAGTTTTAAGTGGCAATCAGTACGAACATTTGTCTTCAGAATATTATATCATACATCTACAGAGCAAAATTAACAGTTGCCAGAAGCCCCTCAAGGTTATAACAACAAATGGCGATTAAAAAATTATCCGCCAATCACCTACTGAACAGCATTTTCTTCTCCGAAAATGCAACTCATATGCATTTTATTATAATTATTTTCTTAATAAGATTGAATTATTATAAAATTTTAATACTATTCTGAAAATAAGTGTTTTCTAGCTTCATGAAACATTTGGAATAACCGTTTGATGACATCTGTTATATATTTGCCATGCATATTTTAATACTTTTTTGGGATGAAAGAATACGCTTCTTACATATTAGGTTTCTTACTTAAAAATATTTTATTGAATAAAGCATTTTAAAATTTTAAATACGCTTATTCAAAGAATTTCTGATGACTCCTACTTAATTACACTGGCTCTGAGAGTTATATCACAATAAATACAAGAACTTCTTTTCAATATCTTACAAAACTCCACTAACTAGGTATAAAAACCGACGACGTTACCTGACTGTGTAAGAAAATCAGAGACCTTGCTATGCCACTTATTGGTGATCAACGCCAGCAAACGAGCGGATAATCTGTGTAAAAAAACCGACGACGTTATCTAACTGCGTATGAAAATCAAAAACCTTACTATGTCACTTATTAGTGATCAACGCCAGCAAACGTGCGGATAATTTGCGTTATAAAAACCGACGACGTTATCTGACTGTGTAAGGAAATCAGAGACCTTGCTATGTCACTTATTGGTGATCAACTCCAGCAAACGACGGGATAATCTGTGTAAAAAAACCGACGACGTTATCTAACTGTGTATGAAAATCAAAAACCTTGCTATGTCACTTATTAGTGACCAACGCCAGAAAACGAGCAGGGTTATAAAGGTCAACGGTTTACCAGAAATTCAGATTTGCAAAGATATAAATTTTCTTACCACATATTTAGTAACAATACGAAACTTAAGAATTTATTTAACTGAATAAATATTTTTTATACCATGCTCTAAAGTATTATGAAAAATTCACCGAATTTTGCCACAATTACCAAATTTTAACACTTATTATTAAACATTATTTTAATGTTAATTTTACCAACATTACCCAATACTTCGATAAAAAATACCTTAATCCCTTAATAAATACCTTAAAATATCTCAAAATATATTTTTGGTGCTCCCAGAGAACAAAGAATACGGTAAATTTTACCATATTCTGGTATCTTTAACTATACTCTTGCTGCGTAGAGTTTATAAAAAGTGCTTAAAGGTGCTTATTTTTGATTTACGTTTCTCAAAAGCCCTTAAAGGTGCTATTTTTTACTCAGGGTTTGTAAAAGGTGCTTAATTTCCTACCTTTTAGAAATAGATTTTTTTCTTTGTCGTGTCGATTGTCTTTCTAAATTACAAAAAATGCATGATTTTCTCAATTTTCTCTGAATATTTATCAGGAACTAGTTATTTTATTATGATTAATTAATGTTTTAGAAAATGTTTTGGAATTTTATTGATTTTATGTTTATAAATTAAGAAATTTTAACGACAGAAAAAAATAATTTATATTACTGTACAAATCCTAATTACGATTTTTTTGGGGGGAAAGTGATTAAAAATATTTTTTGAGTGCTTAAAAAGTACTTAAAAGGTGCTTAGTTTTTGTTGAAAAATCTGGCTTTTCCTCAGTGTACATAGAGAAGAAACTAAAACCGTTATTAATGCATTTGAATAAAAAAATGCTAACGCTATAAAAAAAAAGAATGGTATAATATCTTAAAAGTACACATTTCAACTAGGATTAAATTTACTCTGCATTTCTGAATAAAATCAGTGTTTATGAAACAGTTAAAAGAAGGGATTACGCTGGATTGAAGATACAGATGATTTATATTTACGAACTTAGAAAGATTCATCATTCTTATTCTTTTATTTAAAATCAAACGGCAAAAAAAATTATGGATATGCTAACTTTTGTATGGATAAATCTTCAGAATAAAGCTAAGTTTATTTGTCCAAATGAGTATGGGGAAAAAGATCGGCAAGAGGGATAAGTGGGTTAAAAAAACTGCATTTCATATGGAACCAGCTTAAAATAGGGATAAATTTAGTTTTTATTTGCTGAGAATTTTTCCATTTGTTAGTTTTGAAACAGAGAAAAACGTATTAAAATTCAAAAGAAGTCGATTCTTTCTGCATCTATTTAAAATAAATCCAGTTATCATTGAGAATCAGATAAATAAACAGAATAATTTTTCAGCTTCAAAAAAACGTATCGATTTATATTTCTAGTAACTCAAAGTATTTTTTTTTCGTACAATCGATTGGAACGAAATTCAATAAAAATACAAATATTATTCATATATTTTATCGTGAAGTAATTGGAGATATGAATAAAGGAAAAGAATGATCGCATTCTGCATTCATGACATTATCAGAAAAGGACATTTTTCTTAATTTAATCCTGATTATAGGTTAACTCAGGGTACAATAATATATTTTTTTAAATAACAGCATCGTACCTTATCGCAATATATTTGAAAACTTATATCCCAATTAAATGAAGTGCAAAAAATTCAAATGCAAAAAATTCAAAAATTATAAAAGTGTTTAAATTAATATTTCTATATAAATTTTAAGTACAAGTTGAACAAGTTTTTTTACTTAAAATTTTAATTAACATATGTGTTGCTTAGTTACAT
The DNA here is from genome assembly GCF_043381705.1 of Parasteatoda tepidariorum. Classification (NCBI taxonomy): domain Eukaryota; kingdom Metazoa; phylum Arthropoda; class Arachnida; order Araneae; family Theridiidae; genus Parasteatoda; species Parasteatoda tepidariorum. Next base: position 2,076,403 of record NC_092210.1, read on the forward strand.
TTTAGTCATTTTTATTTTCTTTGAAGGAGGTACAAGTATGAGATTATATTCCAGTGGTCTCTTTACTTGGTTAAATCTGCATTTTACAATTCGAGTCAGTTGTGTTCTAATAAGAAAAATGTGTGGTTTTACCATTTAAAAATATAATTTACATTATTAATAACGTTCTTCAATATTTCATTAAAATTATTTTCGACCAGTAGTTATTTGTGACACTGATTATTATACAAGAAGAGTTGAATTTTAATGGTTCGAATAAAAATTAATTTAAGAGTTAAAATATCATGAGAGATTATAAATTGTGTTTATTTAGTTTTGGAGCTGACAACTTGAACTGTTTAAATTAATGATCGAAACGTCATCCTTCGTTCGCGAATATCAAGACTTTTTATTCAACAAAAATTTTCATGGCGAAATTAAGATGATTAATCGATATTCACAAAGCCATTTTTATTGTTTAAAATTAATAACTTTCCCCATTTTTCTGCTCCCATTTTTCAGCAGCATTCCGTCGGCGAAGGAGCAGGATAATTCTTGCGTAACTTCTTAATTGGCAGAAATAGGAGCTTTATCAGCTCTTTTGTTGTCATTTGATCCAGTAGTCTTGAAATGGTGAATAAATCGTGTCACCATTAAGTTATCGGATACTATTTGCAGCAGGATATTTCTTGCGCAACTTCTTAATTGGCTGAAATGGGAGCCCTATCGGTTCTTTTTTTTTGTCATTTGATCCAGTTGTCTTGAAATGGTGAATAAATCGTGTCACCATTAAGTTATCGGATACTATTTGCAGCAGGATATTTCTTGCGCAACTTCTTATTTGGCTGAAATAGGAGCCCTATCGGTTTCCTTTTTTCGTCATTTGATCCAGTTGTCTTGAAATGGTGAATTAATCGTGTCACCATTAAGTTATCGGATACTATTTGCAGCAGGATATTTCTTGCGCAACTTCTTATTTGGCTGAAATGGGAGCCCTATCGGTTCTTTTTTTCGTCATTTGATCCAGTTGTCTTGTAATGGTGAATTAATCGTGTCACCATTAAGTTATCGGATACTATTTGCAGCAGGATATTTCTTGCGCAATTTCTTAATTGGCTGAATTGGCACATATGTCTCACTGGCTCTTATGTTATCACCTACTGATACAGAAGTCTTGAAAAGGTAAAATAATTGTATCGCGTTTGTTTTATTAGTCACTTTAACTACACGATATTTATCGCGCAACTCCTCAATAACGCGAGAATATGACACTCAAGATAAGTAAAGTTTTGGCAGGAATATTCGCTCTTCCCAGTAAAATAATACGATACCTCCTGGTACGACAAATAAAGTACCTGAACAAGAGATTATCAATACCGATTAAAATACTCGCGAATTGTATGATATTTGCATTGCAAACTGCTACCTGCAAGAAAAATTTCGAAATTCAATGCATTTTTACTGAATTTCAGAACGTTAAATTACATGTTTTGACAGCTTTTAGAAAATAAAAAAAATTAGGATTCTACTTTACATTTTTTTAAAAAATATGCAGTTCCTGGCCAAATTATTAGCCACACTATAAGATTTGATGTGAAATCGTAATTATCAGTATATACTATACAGCTTTGTTGTTTTGACAGGACTGAAACCGGTTTTAATTTGTTTACGTTCGTGTATCAATGGGTTAAATTTGGCGATATATAATATAAATTTTACGATTGGATACATTAGACGATATATTGTATAAATATGGAATATTTATTATACCAGGTATTATATTATTATATTGTAATAATTAGACGAAATTATTAGACGCACTGTAGTTTTTTAATAATTGCATGATTTGCAAGAGTTTATATGTAATACTTTTATATTTAAACATACATGTAATGGGTTTATATTCAGGAGATTTTTTAANTCAACGGGTTGCATTACAATATTAACCAATTAATATACGAACGCAAACAAGTGCAAACCGGTTTCAGACACACAATAACAATAAAGCAGTATAGTATTACCTGACAATGAAGATTTTACGTAGAATCTTACAGTGCGTCCAATAATAATGCCAGGGACTGTATATGCATTGTAACTTCAATGTTATTCTTATATGTATTATTCTGTATTTCTTGTATCCATTCCAGTTTTATCTTGGAATATTTTAAGCGTCTTATCTTGTACCTGCAACTTGTATGTCTCGATTGTATCTTCAATTTTACCCTATTATGTGACTATTACATCGACATGTTTTGTCATCTCTTAGCTTGTACCTGCAACTTGTATGGCTCAGTAAGGGATGACTGCGAGCAAATGACGGGACGCTGCGTATGTAAACAAGGAATACATGGGATGAAATGTGATATATGTCCAGAAAAAACAGTTTTAACTCCTGATGGCTGTGTCGATGGTAATGAAATCGATATAAGCTTTCGCAATCACATAAAACGCATCCTTTTACCCTTTTTGTTTCTAATCAAGTTCTTCGCTTTTTCTCATTTAGAGTCTATAGCCCAGCCTATAAGTGGTTCCTGCGATGAACTCATGTGCTTCCATGGTGCTCAGTGCAGAGAGGTTATTGAAGGTCATGCTCAATGTATCTGTGACATTCAGTGCTCAGCAGAAGATAGTAAAGACCCCGTATGTGGATCCGACGGTAACACGTACGGATCTGAGTGTCAAATGAAACTGTTTAGTTGCAGATATCAGAAGACTATTACGATTGCTTTTCAAGAAGCTTGTGCAAAAGGTAAGAATAATAACTCAAAAATATCTGCCACCAAGAAAAAAAAACATTCAGTTTTTTTTAAAATTTGTTTTACATACAAGAGTTAATCTTTTGATTATACGGGCACATAAAAATTAAATTAAATACTGCTATTATTAGTAACTTTTGAAAACCATGCATTACAAATTAGTTCTTAACTAACTACGTGTTCTTAAACGCTTCCCTCATTATCCCGAGTTAACTCCGGTATGTATAGATTTTATTTCATCACCGTCGTTGAACAGCAGACCCAATTTCATGGGTTTACGACAACTAATGTTCAACTCCGTAGCCTTGTCATTTGGAACCCAATCCAGATGACGAGGGAACTCCTGGATCGAGCATTGGGAGAAATTTGTATAGATTGAAATTTGTATATATTGAATATTTGTATATATTGAATATAATATAATTGAATATATAAATATTTATTATCCCGAGTAAACTCGGGCATGGCAGAATTGTTCAAAACGTTCTGTTTTTATTCGGCCGGAAGCAAAAAAAAAAAATTAATAATAATCTGCTGTGATTGGAAGTTTGCCAATATTTGTTTGGGAGTTTTGCTATTTGTGGGACTGCAAATATCTTTTGTACAATTGTATAATACGATGGTGGATGAATTGACAGAGAAGAAAGAGTAAAAAAATGGTGCTGGTGAGCTAAAGTGAAAGTAATGCAGATGATTTTTCAGATGATGAAGATGTGAACCTATACACAGACTAATATTTAATTTTTTTCATTTGCCCGAGATAATTTGGGATAATAAATGGATGGCAAATTAAATATTTTTGACGCATGAAAGAAATTAAAATTTCAACTTATAACTTGTGTATTATGTTTTGCTTTAGTTCCTTGCATTCATAAATGAAATAAAAAATGAAATTTGCAATTTTTTTTCCCTCAAAAAAAATGGTAGGGGTAGCAGTTAAAAGCTTGCATTACATTAGCATCAATCAATGCTAAATATATTTTTTGTTTTTATTCGCAGAATTGCATAAAAGGAAGAAGAACTACAAATTGAAACGTTCTCTACCTGCAGCCAACTTTTCTGCCTTTAATCATTTGGAAAAAAGAACTTTTTATTTCAAGGAAAATATGACTGTGTCACATGAAGGTGAGGGTGTCATATCTCAAAATTCTTAAAGTAGTATATTATAAGCTAAATATCTAATGCATAACAAGTTATTATTTTAAACGCAGAAAGAAATCAATTACCTTTACACGATAGTGTAGTTTTTAATAATTTCTTCTTTATTGTTCAAACTGTTTATGGAACAGTACAAAATAAATAAATGCTAGTAAAACTTGAAAAAAAGGTGATAAACAATTTTTTAAGGAAAATTCCTTACTCAAAAAGAAGGATTTTATTTTATTTAATGTTTAACCGTAAATATTGATGCTTAAAGTTTTATAATAGAAAATCTCGATTGTTTCGTAATTAAATTTGCTTTTAAACGGTCTTAAAAGGGACAGCAAAACACTCAATTTCTTGTATTGGACGTGTTTACATGTTTGAAATCTTTAAGCCTCAAATATTTTATGAGATTAATACATATGGTAGTAGAAGAAAGAAATATTGTAATTATGACGAAGCGTAAGTAATTGCGTAAAACAAGTAATCGCGAGAAAGTGTAAACATGAAATTTAAAAGTATTGTAATAATGAAATTATTTCTTAAGCATATATGTTTTTTTTTATTTTAACGAGTTTTATACATAATTTATTTTCATATAATTTATTACATATATATTGTGATATAATTTCTTTTGTATATATTGCCATGCATTATATATATATTGTTTTGTCAAAAAAATTACCGGTGGGTGTTATGGTTGCATTACAGTTTTTGTTTTTTAAAAAAATAGCATATATAAAGGTTCATGATAAGATATACCAGTATGCATCACAAAAAGAACATTAAAAATCAATTCTATAGTTTGCAGATTGTTAAACATTTTTAAATTCCAAAGAAAATAACTCTCATTGCTATTCAATCAGTCTTTAGCTTTAAAATATCACTCTCCATATTCTTATTTTTAAAGTAAAAGCTCTCTGAACTTACTCTCTAATTAAAAGTTTTCTCGATTTCTAAAAAATAAAGACATATAGCCTGTGGAAAATTTTTTCTCGGTTTAAATTTTATTATGATTACAGGGTATGATCCATGTACATGGATCCATACCCTATCAGTGGCATGTTCCAAATCATACAATTAGTCTATATAAAAGGCCGAATGTTTCTCTAAGTACTATTTCACTTGGCCCTCTAGAAATTTTTTTTGCCGTGCTTTACCTTCACGGTGCTCTCCTATCAAGGAAAAGCTGCACATTCCTGACTAAATTAGTAAAACCAACGGCCGGTGAGCTTGGCTTGTATGCGCGTCACAATTTACAACAAGACCAAAATGGCTTTCTTTTTATAAACATTTTATAAACACATTTAAAAAAAATCTTTTTTTTTAATTTTTTAAAGTTTTTTTTCAAAAAAAAAAACAATGACCAAAAAAATCAAAAAAATTTTAAAATCTTTATTTTTTTTAAACTTCTAAAAAAAATTCTTTATTACATATTTTGTTTTGGAAAAAATAACTAGAACACATTATCGTAGCATTAATTTACTTTAATATAGTACATAGAAAGGATAAGATTTACCAAAATGAATCACACAAGGAACATTAAAAAAAATAATGTCACATTCTGCAGATCGTTAAACATTTTTCAAATCTCAAAGAAAATGGCACTCATTCCAATATATTCAACTAGTCTCTCATGAATAATGCTTCAAAAAATCACGCTCCATACCATTTAAATGAATAAAATTCTTTTAAACTTCTTTTCAAAGTAAACGCTCTCTGAACACATTCCGTAATAAATAGTTCCTCGCTACCTCTAAAAAAAATATAAAGACAGATGGTCCCAGGAGGAGTTTTCCTTTCTTTAAATTTTATTTTGATTTCAACGTACATGCAACATTCCCTGTCAGTGGCTTGTTCCCAATGATACAATTAGTCGATATTAGGGACTGAAAACTTTCACTTAAGTATTTTACAAGACTCTCCTTTTTTTTTTTATAAACATCTCCTCTTGTCTTTTTGGTAAAGAAAAATCAATGATAAGTGCAGAAAGAAGATACAGTGAACAGCATTAGTTCATGCTAAGAGGGTGCCAGTAAATTAAATTTAAAAGAAAAACTTGTTTTTAGATGTACTCTAGCCTTTCTTCATTACTTAACGTCTTCCAGTCACTAACAACTCACAGGTTTTTTTTTTCTTCCTTAACCTCTTTTGCTTATCCTACTTTGTTTTTTAAGATGAATTGGAGACTTTCTAAGGGAATTGGGTTCAGTTGCCTAGGTAACCAATGGCTGCAACAAAAGGAAGATAAACTCGCTAGCGCGATATGGGCCAAGGAAAAAAAAAAAGAGGTTTTATTTAAACCAAGATGTAATCCAACATCATTGCTACTTTTTAGAAAAACTTAAGGATAATTAATTTTTCAATTCAATAATTGTGTAAAGGAAGGGAGAAAAATTATTTTCTTTTAAACTCGTGTAACGGTCTTTATTTTCTTTAAAAGCAGGTGTTTGCCGTATGAGGATTTTTTTATTTTATTGTTTGCATAAAATAGAAAATTTGCTCATTATCTTGTTTAACCTAATCAATACGTTCATTGTTAATTTACTTCCTTCACGGTTTCAGTAACCTTTTAAGAAGAATAATACCGAAATAAATTTAAAAACGGAATCTGTGTTTAGAGATTTTGTTTTTTTTCTTAAACATACTAGGATTTCTCCACCCGCCTACTCCCATTATTGATTCTTATTAATCATTGTTTATTTCTTTTTAAACGTCAATATTTTCCACAAAACCCAAAGCATTTTAATTTCAAAACATGCAATTTTTTAGTAAGAAAATTTCTTAAAATGTTAATCTCATTAAAATATTAATAGGATTTGAAATATAGTCACCTGAACTTTTAAAAAAAAGTTTAACCTAAGGAATACAGAATGACTGACTCAGCACGTAGAACTAAATGAGTTTTATTCGTTGAAATAGTTTTGTTCGTTGATTAAACTTATAACAATTTGAATAGGGAATGGTTCTTGTCTGTATTTGTTTTCCATTTAATTTTACTAAAATGTTAAGACTTATATCTGGCAACTCGTAATCTCTATCGCTTTTCCTTTCTACTTTTGATTGACATTTCTCGAGCTCGAGATTATTGAATAGCAAAATGAAGATCTCATAAGGAAAAAATAAATTTTCTGCAACCATGGATAAATAGTCAATATTTAAAGCATATAAAGCATGAAAAATATCACACGAAAAGCACTTAAATTTTCTATAACTTTCGAAAAAACAGAAATTACAAAAAAGAAAAACTCTGGTTAAAATTATGTAACAAAATGTTCCTATTAGCATATTAAATTCAACGAACAGTAGATGGTCGAAATAGTTTTTTTTATAACTAATAGTTTAACAATTAAAGATTCTAGAACTAACAATCGAATCGAATTTTTTTCGATTCCATCAAATTCCTTGTACGATTTTCTTCGCACCTCTGCAAAGCAAAATGTAACGTTTTTCAAAAAAGGGATTAAAAAAATCGCAAAAAAGCACTAAAAATATTAATAAGTTTCAAACAAATTAGAACTTCGAAAAAAAAAGAAAACTCTACGATAAGTTCACAAACAAATGTGGCCATTTCAGCATGCCTAATTTTTTTCTGTAGTTGTCTTCCTGTGGTCTGTAGAGTAGCCCGAATGGTATTTTTTCCAATAAGTTTAACAATTAATAATTCTCGAAATAAGCATCGAATATTACTTTTTAATTCAATCGTAATTTCTGTACACTTTTTAAACAGGTTAATACTTTCAAATTTTTAAATCTTAGTTTTTGTGCAATAAAACGAAATGTTACGTTAAATTGAACATCCAAAACTTCAGCAGAAATGGTTAAAAATCAATACTGCGCTTAAAAATCAATCAAGTTATGTAATGATTTGCAGTAAATTGTGTTATCAGGTTTATAAAATTAAGATAGTCATTAAAGTTATAGATTAAGTTGGTTGGTTTAAATTACATATGCCGAAATAGTAAACTAACCAACGATCATTACATTTCTAACTGGTTATTATTAAGGCAAACACCATTTTTGGTAACTGTGTTAAAAATAGCAAATCATTACATAGTCCGGTAAATAATTCCCTTGTATTCTCAACAGTTATTTTTTTATATTGAAATACATTTCCCGGTATTCCCTACACTGACTTTTTTTACATTTCTTAAGGTCCATTCATTGTCCGTTATTCCTTACACTAACCGATTTTAGATGTAAAATTAGTAACCAATGCTTGCTCTGATTAATAGCGGTTGCCAATACGATTTTGATAATTTTATTTTTTTAATTTAAACCAAGTTATAACATAGAATTATTCCGACATTCGAGAAAAATTAAAGAAGGATCAATTTTTCAAATCAATAACTGTTTGAAAGCGAAAATTTTTTCTTTTATTTAAGCGCGTTTAAGCTTCTTTATTTCCCTCTAAAAACTGGGGTTTGCATGTTTTTACTTTATTTTATTAAATTAAAAACGAATTTACTCATTATTTAGATTTTCTTAAACAATATATTTATTATTAGTGTTTCAACCATTATGAATTAAATTCGTTCTTCGTCATATCTTTAAAAGAGGATGTTCTTAGATCATACATTTTCGCAATTTTAAAGTTTTCATTTTACTGTTATTTTCACTGCAAACAAGCGCAAAAATTAATATTTATATAGACTGGAATCACATTTTCTTACAAAATTTCGTGCTTTTGTAAAGAATAAAATTTTTCAATTTCGCCTGCGAATGTTGAAATTCTTCCATACCAGTGTATGAAAGAGCGCCATTCATGACTTAAAAATAGCAAAATAAAATGAAGAAATTTCGATCCACTTTATTTAGGATTTATGAAAATTTAAGTTTGTAATTTTAGAGTTATTGTAGTTTCAAACTACACTCACTTTTCAAAGTAAAATTTTTGAGAACATTGTTCAGTGGTTTTTTTTTCGCTTCCGTTTACCTATTACATAAATTCTTTTTTGCTATTCATAATTTTTCAATCATCCAATATTTGCTTCGTCAAAAAAATACTGATATAAGCAACATATATGTAAATTCAAGTTATTTTTTTAATAAAATTTGCTTGCTTGTTTTTTTTTTCCTTTTTTGCTTATCCTGAATCCTCTTTAGGATAATTTAATTCGGTTGTTTTGGTTACTATGGTCAACAAGCCAAGTTTCCTTTTTAAAATTTAAAATTAGGTGTCACTTTTTTTAAAATTCTTTTTCTTATCTTTTTGAATCTGCAATTTTTTTCATTATTTTTAAAACTGCACACAATGCAGCTATATATTTTTATCTATGCGATATAAACTCCATTTCTGTGTCACTTTACTAGATGTTTCTTGTAAGCAAGCGTAGCATTTATTAAACAATTTTTTTAAAAAAAAAACATTTTTTTACGAACAATTCTTGCATACATAACATAAATTTAATTAAGAGGAAAATATTAAAAAATATTATACTTAATTATTTTACATTAATTTTTAATTGTAATTAACATTTCATTACTAAAGCATAGTGGCTTTTGTAAAATAAAACATTGACGATTATTCCACGCGAAGCGTTTAAAATAATCGAAATATAATACTATATTTTATTTTGATAAAATTAAAATTTATTTTATGGAAAAGTTTCACCCCAAGAGTTTCCTTAAATTTTCATGCAAACTAATCTTTCTCTCATTTCCAAACAATGCAAACAATTATTTTACTAACAATAAGCATAAAGTTAAAAATTATATTTCTAGTGAGTTTAATTATTGATATTTAGCATTTCCAACCATATACTAACAATATATGAAAACAAATTCTATTTTTATAATAGTTATTAATACGCTTCTTAATGAATTGAAACAATTTGTTTGAAAAATAAATTTTGTTTTGTAAAATGATGCCGACTGTTTGATTTAATATTAAATATAAGAATATAATTCAATCCAAAGGTATATTTTTTTTAAAAATAATATTAACCAATAATTTAATTCTGAAAGAGTATTTTTATTTTGAATTAAATTGAAAAAGGAATTTTTAAAACAAGATACTGATTTATTTACTTATGTATGCGAGTTGGATTTAAAGGTCGCAGATTAGGTCTATTGTTTCGCATTCTAATATGCAATCTATTGTAAGCAAATAATGAAGGAAAAAGAAAATTCTTTTTTCGCGAAGATAGAGATTTTAAATTGACAACTATTCATTGCAAAGATATGCGTTATTTTTCTCATCGTTTACGTTTACGGCTCATTTAAATTGTTCAATGTTTAAACAAATTGAAATTCAAAAGATAACACGAAAAATATGCAATTACACCAAATTAACTTCTTCTCTTCAAAAATTCTATTTCCTTCCTAAATGGCCCTTTAGGATTAAAAAGTAAATAAACAGTTTCATTTACGTATTATGTAAATATTAATCTTTAATCTAAATTCCGAACACATCCAAAAGAATATTCAAATAGGATTTGATAGAATAAAAGTACATCCTTTCAATTGACTAGTTGTTAATAGAGCCAGATTAGACTAAATTATTAAAATTTTAATTATCAAATAAGAATAGTAATTATTTTTTCTGAAGAAATATTTAGGAACTATGACATGAAAAAAATCCTTAAATAATACAATCTATCTATTTTATATGAGATTTAATTTTTCGTATTTGTTATTACTATAAAAAATAATCATTTTTAAGATATAGTGAGTAGTAACAAGGCGATGTTATCGTTTGAATATTTAAAGTAGTTTTATAACATAAGGTGACGGAGTACCATTATTTAGATTATAGTTGTATTAACAACTATTTACAGATTAAAAAAACTATGACTCTTGGGTTTTGACTGACTAACTTATTTTTAAACATTGGGTTATTTGCATTGACTTTGTTGAGTGCGATTTGTTGTGAACTGTGATTTGTTGAGTTTGGTGAATCTGAGTTAAAAAAATTTTTTGTATCGCGTATTTGATTGTTTTTTTTTCTAAACATAATCTGGTTCATAAAGTTATAAAAGAATAACAATTCAAACAATAAAAGTAAGCATCAATCATAGGGATGTAAAAAGCATCTCACCATCAAAAATAAACTTAATTGAAACAGCCAGTTAGTCAGTTAGTAATATTTATGTAGAAACTCATAGTAAATTTGAAATAGTTTTTCGTTGCGCAGAGAAAAAATTAATTATGGTTCAGAGAAAATATTTTTTATACATATTTTTTTATTTTAACACTCAGGAAATAATTTAATTATTAGCTAAAAAGGAATGATAAAATGCTAAACATCACCGTTAAATTATATTCATGAGATAATTGCATTTATTTCCTAAATTCCATTCATTAACTTGAGATCAAATATTAGATAAATTATCATTTCTCCGAAGATCTAACTTTGTATAAAAATGAATTATCGTTGAGTAGTAGCACAATAATTGTGTTACTTATGCTTTGCAAGCATACATAATGCCGAACACCTTTCACCCTAATAACTATCATTAATAACGAAATTATTCATTGTTTTCAAACTAATTTCTCACAATTATTCAGGATCACATCTGTATAATTATGTATAACTCTAAATGTAATTCTTACTACTAAACCGTATAGTTTTATTATAACTTGTCTGTTTTAAATATGGTTTTAAACAGGAACTAGTAAATCAAATTTCCCATTATAGTTATTAGCGTTGCGTAAATTTACAACATTATGTATGCTTTTAAGGGGAAGCATGGAATTATAAATCAAAGTTTTTGAAATAAGTAGTTTTTTACTGACACATAAATAAATTTTTTTAATTATTTTTTAGAAAGATTAACAATTTTGCATTAATATATGCAAACTTGCGATCTTCATTTAATAAATAAAATTTTATGTTTTATTGATGTTTCTTTACCTCTCGTCTTGTACATTTTGATAGATTCTCATGAAAGTTTTTCATTAGTTTCATGAAATCAATAACTGCACCGAATTAAATAATTTTGAGATTAAAAACATAATTAAAAAATTGAAGATTTTCTGATGATATGAGACAAGAGAGATGTGATCTGTATATTTTCATATTTTTATACAGTTTATTTGGAATTATCAATGAAAAATTCATTAATATTATCTAGCATCCATATTATAAAAAGGTTTTGACGCACATTAACACAAAAAATGACGTCAGCACTTTAATGGAGAAAGTTGTATTGGGAAACACCAAGAATGTCGTCTAAGATTACTTCCGGTAGGTAGGTACTTTATTTACGTCACACTAGAGCTGCACAATGGGTTATTGGTGACGGTCTGGGAAACATCCCTGAGGATGATCCGAAGACGTGCCATCGCAATTTTGATCCTCTGCAGTGGGGATGGCTCCCCTGCTTTGGTATCCCGCTGACCTGCGCTCGAAGTCGAGCACTTTACTGTAGAACCGTTTAAGGAGGGCTGATGCCACGCACCCTCCGTTTCTACGCAGGCTGATTATAGTTGTAGCGTATCTACCACTACAAATATACAATTACAATTCAGTAGTATATAAGACATGTTAACTCGATTCTATGATGGGGTACCTTTTCATAGATGACAGTTGACATGGACGATAACCACTATACCCACAAAGTGGTCACCCACCCGCTTACTGACCGCAGCCAGTGATTCTTGACTTAAATGTTCTACTGGGAACCATTTCTTTACAATCTGTCAACTGCGACCCGCAATGGCTGAGGGGATAGAGCGTTCGCCTTCCAATGAGGTGAACCGGGTTCGAATCCCAGCAATAGTTGGTCGATACGAATCCGCATCCGGATGGCACCGACCGCAGTGCTGTTGTAAAATATCCTTAGTGGTAGACGGATCATGGGGTAGAGTCCCCTTGCTATCAGGCTAACCGTGGGAGGTTCTCGTGGTCTTCCTGTCCATGTAACTCAAATGGGGGTTAGTTCCATTAAAAAGTCCTCCCCGAAGTCAAATTTCTCCCAATACTTGATCCTGGAGTTCCCTTGTCTTCTGGATTGGTTCAAAATGACAAGGCTACGGAGTTGAACATTAGTAGTCGTAAACCCAAAAATCGGTTGTTCAACGACGGTTATAAAAGAAAAATCAGTCCACTGCGGAACACATTACTTTCGGAGTTAAGTAGATGCCACCATTTTTGATGTTCAGTAACATTAAAATGAATAGTATATGGAACTCATAAGAGTCTCAAAAATACTTTCGTGATAAAATTTAAAGTAAGTTTAGGATGAAATACATAGTACATACTTAAACTAATTCTTAAAATTAAATTGGTTTGTAAATTACACCGAGAGAACGTTGCGACGAATAAAACAGACGCTGAAAAAAAGTAAATACCATGAAGCCATTTAATAATATTGACAGATGTTAATTAAAGTATAATTTTTCGTTTTTGCAGGACTAAAAGCACACAAGCACTGTAAAAATATCTGACATGTTAAGAAAACTTTTTTTGCGCCAAAGAGTATGCGTGTGCTGCGAAACAAACATGTTGACAGAAATTTTCGTAACAAAACGCTAATAAAAATATGTGTACGCATCAAATATTTTATGTCGTTCAAGGTTTGACAAACAAATTTGGCTTTGGCGCAAAGGTAGCTGTATACTCTCCAGTTTGTATAGTGATACGCATTTTCAAAATTTTGTATTATTATATAGGTATTGTGTATAAAATGCAACTGAGCATAAACTACGTTTGACGGGAAAAATAAACACCCATAAATAGTCTCGAATAGTCGTAGTAGTGGTTGTTTTTGTTTGAGAGAATTTTTTCACGTTTATTTTTTTCAAATGCAGATTCACCTTAGTTTGGTTTCTTTATAAAAAGGTGATTTTATTTTATTTTAAAGATTTTATTGCTCTTAAAAGAGTAGCTAAAGGAAAATCCAATTATTTAGCGCAATTCAAAATACTCCTATTTACACTTAAGATGCTTTGTATAACTCCTTTAAAGAAAACACAAAAAGTAAACATACATTTAAACGTATGAAACCAACAAATAATTGCAAGCTTCCACTATAACACCCTAATTAAAAGCAAGTGGTTTTCGTTACAAAAACTGGAAAAACGAGAACAAAAAGTTTAAGTATTAAGCGTTTCTAGTCTATCCCTAAATGCCCCTAAGGAAACAACAACTAATGATGTCTTGATTATATGAAATATTATTTAAAACTCAAAATCGACAAACAAGAATGGCTTTTTTTACACATATCTTGAGGTGACAACTCAGTGGGACCAATTAGAATTGAAAATTTGCCCCAGGCTATAACTGTCTTGTGTTTCTTATTATTTAAAAATTTCAGGTTTATATTAAATATGCTTATTTTTAAAAGATTAAAATTGTGCAAGATAAAATGAGAGGAAAAAAATATCTATTTCGCTTTATTCTGGTAGATTTCATAAAAATTTTAATAAGAATATAAACAATGTTTTGGATGGCATTTTCGGAAGAAAAAATAAATAAAATAAAGCAGTTTTTTTTTCTTTGTTTTTGTTACAAATAAAAAGAGTTTTGTTTTAAAAGAAATATATTTGCTTTGAAAAACGCTTATTGTGTTTTTAATTTTAGTTTAAAAAAATTCTTTTTTTTTATACATGTTTGACTATGAAACGAATTTTCAAGATCATTTCGCAGATATTACCCAATTAATGTTTGAACACAAAAAGTGTTGTATATATGACAAACAGTGGCAAAAGTCGTGGTACATGCTTGTTACCAAGTAGGTATTATATTCTGTTACCTACTACTGTAACTTTAAAGATGACTGTGTTTTAACTGTAGATATATTTTCAGTTATTAATACATAATAGTATACAGTGGTTGTTTCTGAAAATATATTTTAAAAATAAAACACACATGCAACCGTTTTTTTTTAAATATTTAAAAAGTGAAAACTTTTTAAAAGGAAGATTGTCCCAATTGGTTTAATATAGAAGATATTACTATTGATACTTCATATTCAGCATATATTAATATTCAATTTAGGGAAATCAACTGAAAATTATTGATAAATGTCCTGCCTGAAAACATTTTGTTTTATTTGAGGAACTCGAAAATGTTAAGATGCAATGAAAACTGCAAAAATTATAAAATTATCTGGAATTTCTAAAAAAAAAAAAAAATTTATGCTAAAGTATTTCTTGAATACAAATAAATTAATTAATAATTACTAAACAAACTGAAAAACTTTTTCGGGACATTGTAAAAAGTATTTTAATTATATTTCAAAATAAAAAAACAAAACTACTTCCTTATCAACTAAGCGCTTGAAATTTTCTAAGAATGAAGGAAAGGAAACGGAAAATAGTTCACATCTGAATTTTTGTCATATATATACCTTTTGTCACATATGATCTTATTAGAACAGCATTCCCGCAACTGGCCATTGCAGGCGAGAGGATCATGGAGGCTAAGTTAAAATTATGGTCAAATAAACGTTTTGTATTGTGAAAACATTTCTAATGAAAATAAAAAAGCATAATTACATGAATAAAACCAGAATATATGGTATTTTAACCATTCCTTTGGTAATTCTTCCTTCCATATGGCAACAGTTTACCGGAAATTTAGGCTTTCAAACCTTTAGTTCTTATTATCTCACACTAAGTAAAAATACGAAGTTGAGAATTAAATAAATAGCATTTATGTCATGCACTAAGGTATCCAGATAAAATTACAAATTTACATTTACCAATTTTAGGATATATTATAAAACCATATTTTATTGTTAATTTTACCGAAATAATTACCATAGCACTTCCATAAAAAGTGATAGATCTTTTTTTAGTGTTCCCATAGAGCCAGTAACACAGTCTGGTAGTTTTGGCTATATTTTTTTTTCCAGCGCAATAGTTTAAGCTAATTGATGAACAGAAATAAATTATTGAAGAATATTCCATATCTTAAAATAAATGTTTAGATAGAGTTAGGAATTTGTTTTCATTTTTTTTTAAACTAAGCATAAAGAAGATGAGTGGTCACTCATAAACAGAACAATTGGGCAAAATTTTTACAGTTCACATGTGTCCCAATATCATATTTTTTAAATATTTATTTACTGTTATTCACACGAGTTATACTCACTACATGTAATTGTTGAATTTAATGAATGGTTAAGTAAGATAAAAGAATTTCTATGTATAAAAACGCTGAACACGCCGAGATAGTATCTAGCTTTTATCAATGAAAACATAGGATCAAGATTTTCTAAGTTATACATTTGGCCCTAATTGTTGCTATTGTAAGAAACCTAAAAGAAAAGATATGTACCAAATTTCAAATGCTTTCCCTGAAAATGAGGATACAACAAGTTCATACAACTGTTCAAAAAGATACTAAACTTAAATTTCCACAACCCTCTATACTTAAGAGTGAATCAGTATCGTCACTGTCTCTTACTGTTAAAGTAATATCATCAGACATGTCGTCAGGTTTACCGGACATCGATTTTGATCTATATAAGCATAATTAATCATCAAAAATCACAGAATTTTTGTTTTATTTGAAGAGGAAGATACTATAGCTTTCTAAAAGGGATATCTTGAAGCTATAGAGCACATCCCGACTGAATCTTGAAGTTACAGGGTACATTCTGACTGAAGGAGATATCTTGAAGCTACATGGCATATTCTGATTGAAGGAGATATCTTGAGGCTACATGGCATATTCTAAATGAAGGAGATACCTTGAGACTACAGATATATTCTGACTGAAGAAGATATCTTGAAGCCACAGAGTATATATATATGTGTGTGTGTGTGTGTGTGTGTGTGTGTGTGTGTGTGTGTGTGTGCATGCGTGCGTGCGTGCGTGCGTGCGTGTGTGTGTGTCTGTATTCAATGATTTGAATGACAGTTTTTCAATGATAGAGTATTTAATGACAAAATGATTTTTACATGTATGATGAAATATGAGAAATATGAAATGTTTTTAGAAAATATTAAGTTAAAAAATGTGGGCCGTCTGCCCCGATGATTTTAACAAGAAAATGGGCCGTCAGCCCCGGTTATGAATACATAAGCCCCGTCTGGGCTAAGCAGTTGATTGTTCTGCAACAAAACGAAGAGTGAGTCTCTGAATTAAGAAAAGGGAGAGGCGGTGGTGCGGGGAAGTGGTGATGATAGTGAGGCGGGGAAGTTGTGACGCTGGAATCATGGCAGCAAAGGGACGAGAGGGAGTTCTTTTTCTGATCCTGCATATATATATATATAATAGTGATACGCATTTTCANATAAGATTTTCATTAAAAATATCTTGTTAAAGACCATTGGCCATTTAAAATTGTAGGCGATTTTGAAGTGAATAATAATTTTTTTGGAAAATATGTAGAAATAAAAAAAATTTCGTGTGCTCTCTTTTCTCTAAATTGAGTTAAAAAGTATAGAACCACGGATGTTTTCGTGGGCCCTTTATAAACAGCCGAAATAATTTTTTTCAGAAAACGTTATACAGTAAAAAAAATATCTAATTAAAAATCTAAAAAAATTTTAATAAGATATAAATAAGATTTTCATTAAAAATATCTTGTTAAAGACCATTGGCCATTTAAAATTGTAGGCGATTTTGAAGTGAATAATAATTTTTTTGGAAAATATGTAGAAATAAAAAAAATTTCGTGTGCTCTCTTTTCTCTAAATTGAGTTAAAAAGTATAGAACCACGGATGTTTTCGTGGGCCCTTTATAAACAGCCGAAATAATTTTTTTCAGAAAACGTTATACAGTAAAAAAAATATCTAATTAAAAATCTAAAAAAATTTTAATAAGATATAAATAAGATTTTCATTAAAAATATCTTGTTAAAGACCATTGGCCATTTAAAATTGTAGGCGATTTTGAAGTGAATAATAATTTTTTTGGAAAATATGTAGAAATAAAAAAAATTTCGTGTGCTCTCTTTTCTCTAAATTGAGTTAAAAAGTATAGAACCACGGATGTTTTCGTGGGCCCTTTATAAACAGCCGAAATAATTTTTTTCAGAAAACGTTATACAGTAAAAAAAATATCTAATTAAAAATCTAAAAAAATTTTAATAAGATATAAATAAGATTTTCATTAAAAATATCTTGTTAAAGACCATTGGCCATTTAAAATTGTAGGCGATTTTGAAGTGAATAATAATTTTTTTGGAAAATATGTAGAAATAAAAAAAATTTCGTGTGCTCTCTTTTCTCTAAATTGAGTTAAAAAGTATAGAACCACGGATGTTTTCGTGGGCCCTTTATAAACAGCCGAAATAATTTTTTTCAGAAAACGTTATACAGTAAAAAAAATATCTAATTAAAAATCTAAAAAAATTTTAATAAGATATAAATAAGATTTTCATTAAAAATATCTTGTTAAAGACCATTGGCCATTTAAAATTGTAGGCGATTTTGAAGTGAATAATAATTTTTTTGGAAAATATGTAGAAATAAAAAAAATTTCGTGTGCTCTCTTTTCTCTAAATTGAGTTAAAAAGTATAGAACCACGGATGTTTTCGTGGGCCCTTTATAAACAGCCGAAATAATTTTTTTCAGAAAACGTTATACAGTAAAAAAAATATCTAATTAAAAATCTAAAAAAATTTTAATAAGATATAAATAAGATTTTCATTAAAAATATCTTGTTAAAGACCATTGGCCATTTAAAATTGTAGGCGATTTTGAAGTGAATAATAATTTTTTTGGAAAATATGTAGAAATAAAAAAAATTTCGTGTGCTCTCTTTTCTCTAAATTGAGTTAAAAAGTATAGAACCACGGATGTTTTCGTGGGCCCTTTATAAACAGCCGAAATAATTTTTTTCAGAAAACGTTATACAGTAAAAAAAATATCTAATTAAAAATCTAAAAAAATTTTAATAAGATATAAATAAGATTTTCATTAAAAATATCTTGTTAAAGACCATTGGCCATTTAAAATTGTAGGCGATTTTGAAGTGAATAATAATTTTTTTGGAAAATATGTAGAAATAAAAAAAATTTCGTGTGCTCTCTTTTCTCTAAATTGAGTTAAAAAGTATAGAACCACGGATGTTTTCGTGGGCCCTTTATAAACAGCCGAAATAATTTTTTTCAGAAAACGTTATACAGTAAAAAAAATATCTAATTAAAAATCTAAAAAAATTTTAATAAGATATAAATAAGATTTTCATTAAAAATATCTTGTTAAAGACCATTGGCCATTTAAAATTGTAGGCGATTTTGAAGTGAATAATAATTTTTTTGGAAAATATGTAGAAATAAAAAAAATTTCGTGTGCTCTCTTTTCTCTAAATTGAGTTAAAAAGTATAGAACCACGGATGTTTTCGTGGGCCCTTTATAAACAGCCGAAATAATTTTTTTCAGAAAACGTTATACAGTAAAAAAAATATCTAATTAAAAATCTAAAAAAATTTTAATAAGATATAAATAAGATTTTCATTAAAAATATCTTGTTAAAGACCATTGGCCATTTAAAATTGTAGGCGATTTTGAAGTGAATAATAATTTTTTTGGAAAATATGTAGAAATAAAAAAAATTTCGTGTGCTCTCTTTTCTCTAAATTGAGTTAAAAAGTATAGAACCACGGATGTTTTCGTGGGCCCTTTATAAACAGCCGAAATAATTTTTTTCAGAAAACGTTATACAGTAAAAAAAATATCTAATTAAAAATCTAAAAAAATTTTAATAAGATATAAATAAGATTTTCATTAAAAATATCTTGTTAAAGACCATTGGCCATTTAAAATTGTAGGCGATTTTGAAGTGAATAATAATTTTTTTGGAAAATATGTAGAAATAAAAAAAATTTCGTGTGCTCTCTTTTCTCTAAATTGAGTTAAAAAGTATAGAACCACGGATGTTTTCGTGGGCCCTTTATAAACAGCCGAAATAATTTTTTTCAGAAAACGTTATACAGTAAAAAAAATATCTAATTAAAAATCTAAAAAAATTTTAATAAGATATAAATAAGATTTTCATTAAAAATATCTTGTTAAAGACCATTGGCCATTTAAAATTGTAGGCGATTTTGAAGTGAATAATAATTTTTTTGGAAAATATGTAGAAATAAAAAAAATTTCGTGTGCTCTCTTTTCTCTAAATTGAGTTAAAAAGTATAGAACCACGGATGTTTTCGTGGGCCCTTTATAAACAGCCGAAATAATTTTTTTCAGAAAACGTTATACAGTAAAAAAAATATCTTATTAAAAATCTAAATAAATTTTAATAAGATACAAATAAGATTTTCTTCAAAAATATCTTGTTAAAGACCATTGGCCATTTAAAATTGTAGGAGATTTTGAAGTGAATAATAATTTTTTTGGAAAATATGTGGAAATAAAAAAAAATTTCGTGCGCTCTCTTTTTTTAAATTGAGTTAAAAAGTATAAAACCACGGATGTTTACGTGGGCCCTTTAAAAACAGCCGAAATAATTTTTTTTAGAGAACGTTATAGAGTAAAGAAAGAAATCTTATTAAAAATCTAAAAAAATTTTAATAAGATATCAATAAGATTTTCTTCACAAATATCTTGTTAAAGATCACTGGCCATTTAAAATTGTAGTAATAATTTTTTTGGAAAATGTGTAGAAATAAAAAAAAAATTTCATGTGCTCTCTTTTCTCTAAATTGAGTTAAAAAGTATAGAACCACGGATGTTTACGTGGGCACTTTATAAACAGCCGAAATCATTTTTTTAGAAAACGTTGTACAATAAAAAAAATATCTTATTAAAAATCTAAAAAAATTTTAATAAGATATAAATAAGATTTTCATTTTCCTCAAAAATATCTTGTTAAAGACCATTGACCATTTAAAATTGTAGTCGATTTTGAAGTGAATAATAATTTTTTTTGTGGAAAAAATAAAGAAATAAAAAAATGTCTTGTCCCCTCTTTTCTTTAAATTCATTTAAAAATTATTGAACCATTCGAAATTAATTATATATTTTTATTCAAAAACCCCTTGATTTCTTTATTTATTTTTAATTAAAATACTATGAATTATACTTAAAGAAAACTACACAACTTCTCTTTCAATTTAAGAATATATCTTTTGTTTTCATTTTTTTTTCTTCTTCTAAACGAGGCTTCGAACGATCCCATCTCTTTCCAGTGAACTACGAAAATTTTTGTAAATCACTCAATACTATTCTGAGAAGTAAGCAAATACTGTCTGTTGGAACTATTTAATCGCCGGTAGAGCGGAAAAATTCCCATACAGGGATCCATCAAGATATCCCCGGGACATTGTATGGACATTCACATTTAACTTTACGACCATCCCTCCGAAACGATGTTCACGCTACTTCGCTACGATTAATGGACAAAGTGGAGCACGCCAAACTTTAACTGCAACAGCGTGTGGAAGTTAAATGGGAAGACAAATGCTTAAGGCTGAAATGTAATTCAATGAAAGTGTCTGTAGTCATTTTCCAGAAAAAGCATGTTGGCACATGCAAAAAACAAGGAACAGTTCACTTTAAAAGTAAGCTTTCCACCGATTGAGGGAGAATATATTGTTGTAATTGAAATCGAAAGTGGTTGGTGATGCAATTTTTTTTCCTTCCAATCGCAATGGCAATGTGGATCGATTGTTCGAATAAAAATAAATTTTTTTTTATCCTACGGACCATTTTGAAAAAGATATAAAAATAAGGGCTAAATTGCTGAAAAGACAATTTATTTGGATATCTTTCTTTGGGCGTCATTGAAAGCCGATGTTTTTCTTAATTAAAATCTTTCCTACGAACCCTGGTTTAACAACCATCGTACCAGGAGGGATAGTTATTTTAATGTTTCTATGCAATTTATAGTTTTAACATCTAGTTGCAAAACTTTTATTATGTTTTAAAATCTAGCTAATGCTTTAAAAAAATTATAGCGTGCAGTTTAAGGTGAAATACCATTTCAGCCGTAAGCAGTTAAGTATGTTTTTAAGAACATTAAGAGAAAAAAAAAACACAAAAACTTTGTCTTTAAGTACTATTTTTTCTAATATGAGTGCAAAAAATAGATATTAAAAAAGATTTTTTGTTTTTAAATCGGAATAACTTTTTGCATTTTCCTAATGCAGAAAAAATAAAAGTTTTTTTTCCTAGTGATAAACCTCAAAAGCATTTCGTCGCATTTTTAAATTTTATTTTTTAATAAAATCAAGGATATTAGCTAAAGTACAAATAAATTAGTGAAGTTTATAAAATTATTTTACTTCTATCTGAGTATTCATTCATTGCACTTTGCGTACATGGAATTTTTAACATGGAACACGGATGGAAGTTTTAAGAAGCTGTACTCACCTAATGGCTTAATCTAATCACATGTTTGTAAAAAAAAAAGTTTCTTTTTTAACACCATTCTTAATGTTGAGTCGATGACTATCAAAGAAGTGGATTGATCAAAGATTGATTGAGTATCAAAGAAGAAGATTGGGCAATAAATTTTGAAACACATTTTTAATTTCAGAGCTTTGTTTTGTCTGCTTTGAAGTAGTTATTGAGTTGTAAATTATTAAAATGAATAGTTATTCAAATTTCATAATCGCTATTTTTCTAAGTTTTTATTAGTTTATGATAAGCAGTCTACCTTTCACGTGATATATATATATATGGGTGATTCTCACGAAATATGACAATTCACTGTCTCTTGCTCCAAGATCTAATACTACAATACTAAAAGAAATTTTTTTTTTAAAAAATGAATAAATTGCATTGCTGTTTGCATTTTAAAATGACTTTGCACTAGCATTGACTGTTTTGTATAGTTAAAACATTTAATTGAACTTCAGAATGTCATTTTCCTGGCATGTCCCAAACAATGTTTTCAATAATAACTAGCTTCAAAACTTCCTATAAGTTTTTCAATATCTAATTTTTTTTATCTCAACCGGTGTCAGCATTTCTAGAATATGCGCAGAGGGTATTATTTACAACAACTTCGTTTAATATAATTTTTTCTTTCAATAATTTGTTTGTCCCAAGAAAATCTGTCATTTTCCTGGCTACTTTTATTTAGTGGTTTATAACCAAAATAGATAGAGCCAGCTATCAATATCTTATGCTAATAGATTGATTAGATACCCTCCTATATGAACATGCCCTGTTGCATGAATAAAGAACCAATTTTCTTTTTCAAAATCTATTTCCAAAAATTTTTCGAGATGAATAGGTTTCTATGTTGTCATTTTCCTGGCTTCTTGAAATCATTATTAACATAAACTACATAGATTTATTTGAGTTATTTNAGCCGCAAATAAATTCCAGCTTGATTCGTCACTTTTTTAAAGTTAGTAAACTTATTTAAAAAATCGCTATTGTGGTGAGATTTTTCTAACTCGATGAAATTTTCAAAAGTAAGGAGTAATTCTCAAATTTTTATGAACCTAGATAATAAAGTGGTTTGAGTAACTTTTCAAATATCAAAAACATTAAGGTGACTTATTTTCTCGAATCTGCTGCTTTTTTTTTAATATTGGATATCAAGTTTACATATTTTTGGAATTTGATCTAGATAGCAACATGTCAAATATGCTTAACAGAATAATTTAAAATTTAATTTAATTAACCCCTCCCCGCCCCTATGGGGGCATTCGGGGATTACGGAAGTCTCGAAATGCACGTCTGTGTCTTATCAGTGCAAGAATTCCAATAGATAGTGATGAGCCATAGAGGCCTTCAAATGAAACAACCCCGAAAGTGACCCTGGATGAAGCGAGTGTAAATGCACAAATCTAAAGATCTACTGCTTACAGACCTCCAAATTAGAATTGAAGAAAGTTTTGTAACATAAATTAAAGTTAGAATAAACTAAAAATGTGGCTTATCATTATCTAGCTTCAAAACTTGATATTGTTCTTGAAAACTGATTTCACCTAAATGTGTGTCAAAGCTAGGACTGGGCAATAAATCGATGCATCGGAAAATATCGATTCTATGCAATCATTGCCGATCCAATGTTAGAATTGGCAATTTTACGAAACATCGGAAATTGTGATTTACTGAGATGTGCACGATATTTACCGATGTATCAAATCGTTGACAGCGATACATGTATATCGCTGTGTCGTTGACATTGATGTCAACGCGCGATGTTGAGCATTGTTCCTGATAGTATATCGATGTCTGCAAGCTCACGCGAAGAGCATTTTCGTGCGCAGATGTGCAGTGATAGCTGTGGTGATGATCGTTTTCTTTCCCCAATTTTTTTACACCGTGACTCATCGTTTTGCTGATATGATGAATCTGAATGTGATTGAGAATCGAAGTGTTGTGCAAATCCTGTTGAGTTTTTTTTACAATCAATCCAACTGTTTAATGTTTCAACAGCTATTTTACTCACATCCACGTCTTTAAACATTGAGAAATAATTGTAAAAAAATGCAAAACCTATTTTTTTTAAAAATTGCAACTTACTAATTGAGAATTTACGCAGCACTAAATAAAAACATTAATGTACCGAAACATCACGATGCATCGAAATATCACGACGTTAGTGTGACGATACATCACGATGCCAAAATCTTAACATGGCCAGTCCTAGTCAAAGCATAGAAGTGCCCTATGATCCTTTTTTGTTTACATAAGATTCAGCCTCTGTGTTAAGAGAATTATTATTGAATATGCATAATGACAATAAAAAATAAAACAGAGGAAGAAAAACTTGTTTTGAAAACTTTTGTCGAGTGAAATCAGTAAAAAATATCATTGAAACGAATAAAAAAAAATGAATAATATGCGGGGATATGAATCAAATACCACTATCGAATAATTCGAGGTTTTCTAAGACTTATCACAAAGGCAGGTATGCTACCATAGCTGAAAATCGATCGATACCCTCTTTTTTGATACTTTGCTTTGAGAGAAACAAAATTTATAGACTATTTTCCTGGTGTGCTCTCTGTTTACATTTTTACTATTCATTGCGAGGGTCGTAAAAAATCCCACCAGATGGAAAACTTCTATAATACATATATATATGCTCAAAAAATAGTCAAACGTTCAAGAACTCCTTGGGATTTGCATGTTACAATCGAATATAAAAAAACGTGTCAACCCTATAAATCTTGTTTTTCGCGGGATAATAGCTTCTGGAGAATTCAAATCTGGAGTAGATATCATAAAACATTTCAGAAATTCTCCTAAATATTATGATATATTTTTTTAAAAAAATACATTTTTTTACCTTTTACTGGGGTAAAAAGTCACAAATATGTCTTTGAATTAATATGGACTAAATATTTAAAATTAGATGCTTAAAAGCAATTGTCAGCTTCTTTTAGTACAATATTTTTTTTTAAATTATCAAGTTGGTGAAACATGGTATGTATAATCTATAGACTAGAAATGAAGCACTTAAATACACTAAAAAAGTGCTGATCACTTCTGGACATTGCTTATGATCTGATTATATTTTATCACCGGTGTTTAATAAGCTTATCCACATAAGTTTTGCACTTATGCATATTCAACTGAAAAGTTGGGTAATTTCGAACCCAACCCAGAAGACATGGCATATCTTAGATAAAGGTTTCTTAAAACTATTGGACCTCATAATTTATACGAAAATTTTGTGTGTTCCCATAAACATAGCGCAAATTCGATAAACGCTTAGATTAAACTATCTGCTACTTCACTTGTAATGAAATGTACTATTACAGTTTCACGTCTTTAATTTTCAATTTTAATTTTAAAATTTAGAACAATGTGAAAATTTTAAAAAAGTAGCAAACTTAAAAATATAGTAAAAATAATATAATAACATAATAAAAATAAAAATGCTTCTTAACACATTCGTTTTTCCTTTGTCGGTATTGTCTTATCTTCATTAATTTCCAAAGAAATTGTGTAAAAATATTTGGTAATTGTAAATTTATTACAATTAGTAAAACGGATGTCAAAATTGCTACAATGTTTCGCGACCACTGCTGCAGGTTCCACAACCCCATTCGGGATCTGGACCCACAATTTAAGTAACACTGTCCTACATCGAGCACTAATACTAATCATCCCCAAGAGGAGTTTTTTTTTAAGTAAGACTAACACGTATATCGTAAATATACGTACTTAGTAAATATACTTAATAACTCTATACTTAAGTGAAGGGACAATCCTCTTTTCAAAACAACGCAGTTTTTTATAATTCCCAATGAAGATGATTGGAAATGGATAAAATCGAAACTAATAACTCAGAGATTTATTTAAAAAAAATTAAGTCACATTTTTTATTATCTAAATTATAAAATCTTGCTCTTCGTCGTTGGAAATCTGTGAACTCATAATAAATAATAAACAGAAATCATAATAAATTATTTGCCAAAAAAGTAGCATTTACAGCCCAGATGAAAATCGGTTAATATACAGATAAACATGCCTTACAGATGATATACATGCCTTCGATACAGATATACCCTCAGACAGATGTACATGCCTTGCAGCGTAATTTCATACTTGAAACAAGGCAGTTTGGCATTTCCTGTGACAATTTCATACCTTCCGACTTCAACGAGTGTTAAGCACGATCATGGGTGTGTATTACAATTGTTGAATGGTTATTTGTTTTGTATTGTATCAATGTGTGTACATATTAAAACCGGTCCAGTAGTTCTGAAGATAATCGACGGGGACTGCAAATTCTCTTCATTTCTTACACCTGTGCATGACGAGCCCTCAGATATTACAAAACCTTTTTTTTTATTATCAGAATGTAGTTGTCATTTCAAATTACATGGCTAAATTCATAACGAATGCAATGCAATTTAAAAATTCGTGTAGAATTATTGTTATTACTTGTTTTTTCCATGATTTTTTTTTTTCAGATGACTTCATCAAAAAATACAAGCATAAGAGTCAAGAAATGAAGAGGTCATTCGAATCGGAACCAAGGTCCCAATATAAATCCATTACAATAGAATTTTCCATCATGAAAACTGATGGAGTTTTATTAGTAATTAAAGATTTGATGAACAACTATAAAACAGTTGTTCTGCTCAATATTAGAAATAGATTTGTCGAAGTCTGGTAAGTAATTAACACATAATCAGCTTATTTTACTTTTAAAATCCCCCCTCATATTATTAATAGGTGGCGTTATTTTTTGAAATTCTAGACTAAAGTAAAGTCATTTTTAGTTCAATATTACTTGAAGTTGTCAGCATTTATGTTATATTCTAAAATAAAATAGTTCGCAAAAATCAAATCATTGACCATCTGAAATATATTGATTCCACACCATTCATTTTAACAGTCTATACTTTAATTAGAATCATTTGTACTGCAATTTCAACCATCCATTAATTTTTTACAATCGATTGCGCATACATTTTATTTTATTTTTTTGAACGTCGCTCAACAGCAGACCCAATTTTATATTATACTTGCTGAATGACCGTTCTTCGCACGGGGTGAATGAAAAATAAGTAAAGTATCAATAAATGACAGAAGAAAAACTCTACGAAATCATGGTCATAGCTGAAAAGCACATAGCGACACAATTAAAGAGTTTAATGAAATAACCAGGTAAATGGCATTTTTAAGGGAATTAATGAGTCACTGGTTTTGCCTTTTTTTAAGTCTTAACACAGCTAATAGCATAAATTTTTTGCATGTTAATATGATTTTTTATTTCAAATTAGGCAGTTAGGTTTTATTTAAAATTAGGAACAACAACGCGAAGAATTATTAGTCTCATCTTCTATTAAATTGGTAATAAAATAGTTCAGATACAATTTTTTTTTCATTCTGAAAATGTCACTTACCTGCTTCTTCAACTAAGTTTTTCAATTAATGGAGCTAAAGCAATAATTTTTTTTATTTAATATTATTTGTTGCCATTTGCGGTGGCTTTACGCTATTGAAGTAAGTAAAACTTGTTTTTTGTAATTCATCCCATTAGAATGAAGAGAAAATGTATTTAGCATCATTTAGCATGATGCTATTAGTCGCGGCTAAACCATAATCGTCAAAATTTACCTTTATTAAATAATTTTCTAGGGTACATATCCTTTTCGAGGGGTCTTTCTAAAGTATCGTCATTATAACGGCTTATAACGAAGTAAATCATTATAATATTTTATATCTATATTAGCATATTTGATACTTAGTACATAATCCTTCAGCATTTAAGTTTGATGAAAAATATATTTGTCAGTGACGGTCAAAGCCAAAATTTAAAAAAAAGAAATTTGAATTCCTATTAGAACTTCAAAGGGATTTTGGAGAATGGCCATTTCTCTATCCAACCTTTAATTTACTATTAAAATATTTAGTAGTGGTAGAACAAAGCTCTTTTGTTCTCATTCATTAAAATATTAATAAATTATCTTTGCTACCACAGGAAAAATATTTTCTGAAATCACGGAAAACCAGTTGTAGAATGCTTATCAAAACTGCACCGATTAGTATAATACCAGTAGTACATATTACCGTCAGGGATACATATGAATTAAACGTCATCTGTGAATGGTGATTTTCTACGGTTTTCCTAAGCAAATTTTTTATTAACCTTTTCTCCTTTAACTTTGCTTAGCGCATAGCTTATATTATTTTATTTCAATTAATTTAGATATTAAGACACATATAAAATCTTCAAAAATGAAAATATAAATGTGTGCTTGCAAGACAGCACTTCTTCAGGGGGCACACTGCCTGCAAACACACAGGAGCCTTTCTGTTGTCAGTGGAATTAACCCAAACTGACGGTGCCCCGAGACCCCATAATGAATAGACAAAAATAGAAAACCATTATCAAAATTGGAAAGCACTGAGGATACTGAAATGGTGTGTCCATTTCAGTATGTGGTATCAGACAACTTTAGTTCAGTGGTATCAGACAACTTTTAAAGTATAAATTTGCTGACGTAGCCCTCGCGTGTTACCACATCATGCTGCTCATTGCATTTATATGGCATAGCGAATATAAAATAATTCTACATTTAAATTTCCACAATAAACTATTTTTTTTTTATCAAATCGAGTTACAAGTTAGATATTGTCCCTGATGTTATTAGTAAAATATGTGACAAAACTGAATTGTCTATGGTTGTATTTAAGACAGTGACTAACGTTTAATCAATCAGAAAATTCCATTTCGTTTTTCCCACATCCCGTTCGAACGGTTCGTCGTAGAATGCTCTAATATCGACCTCGTGCTTCAAACTATCTGTATGCTAAGTTTCGTCGATTTAATTTGGATGATTTAGGAGTCTATAAAGGACACACACAGAGACATTCATTTTTATAGATTAGATAGATTCCCATAGATTGGGCAGTGGTAAATAAAATAAATAAAGCAAAGAATTATTAGTCCCACCTTCAAATAAATTGGTAATAAAATAATTCGGATGCGTGTGTTCTTTTTTCTTTCTGAAAATGGCAATTATCTGGTTCTTCCACTAAATTTAGCTAAAATAATTTTTTTTATTTTACTTAATGTTATATGTTGTAATCTTCGGTGACCTTACATTATTCAAGTAAGAAGAGCTCTTAGTTTGAAATTCATACCAATGGAATAAAGATAAAATGTATTTAGACTCTCTTGGCATGATGCTATTGCTCACGACCGATTCGTGATAGTTGAAATTTGCCAAGATTAAGTGATTTTCTCTGGTACATATCCCGTTCGAGGGGTCGTAAAACACTTAATTCCTAAGTATAGGTATTAAAACTGATTCATAATCACCAAATATATCAATATATTTTGTACCTATATAAGCATATTTGGTACTTATTACATAACCCTTCAACATTTGAGTTTATACGTATTTGTCTGTGGTCGCCAACTAAAGCCGCATTAGTTAAAAAAAAAAAGAAAAAAAGAACAGAACTTTATGAGGATTTTGGAGCATGACCATTTCTCTATCTGACTTTTAATTTACTGTTAAAATAACTAAAAGTAGTGATGGAAAAAAGTCATTTTAATTCCAATTCATTGAAATATTAATATACTATCTTAGCTACCACTGGAAAAAAATATATTCTGAAACTACGGAAAACTTGTTGCAGAATTCTTATTAAAACTGAATCACCAATTACCATAGTACCAGTAGTACATATTACCGTCCGGGACACATATGAATTAGGCGTCATCTGTGAATGGTGATATTTTAATGTTCTCTTCAGCGAATTTCTCATCAATCTTTCTTCCATGGGCTTGGCTTTTTAGCACATAGCTTATTTTATATTATTTCAATTAACACACATTATCAATATTAATTGAGCATTAGTGTCAATAATGATATGCAGATTATTTTTTACTGTTACCCAAAGCGCTTTTCTCCTTATTTTTGCTTTTTAGTACAAAAGTTACTTTTTTTATTTCAATTAATATATATTACCAACATTAATTAAGCATCATTGTCGTCAGTAACAGTAAGACGACTTCTTACTGTTTTTCTAGACAAATAAATACCTTTACTCCATTTCTCTTTCTTTCTAGTACATAGCTTATTTCTTTTATTTTAATATGCACGCATTACCTTAATTAATAAAACATCATTGGCGTAATTAAGCCTCATTGGCGCCGAGTTTTTATGTTTCTGCTGAGCGAATTAGTACCACTTTCTCATTAATTTTCGCTTTTGAATACATAAATTATTTTTTTCTGTTTCATTACCGTTGATTTCAAATAATTACTTTTTTTCAGAAACACTTTTAAAAGAATTAATATAAATAAAATAAAATCGCGTAGCATCAGACAAAGTGTAAATTTGATGACGTAAACCACGCGTCCTACCACGTAATGTTCATTGAATTCATCTGACGTAACGAATATAAAATAATTAAATACTTGCAATAAACTATTTTTTGTCCAAACAGTGGTATATGCTAGCAATTATCACCGATGTTATCTTTAAAATATGTGAAAATTGAATCGTTAAATTTAAAACAATGGCTAACGCTTAACCAATCAGAAAATTCCATTTCGTTTTTCGCTTATCCTGCAAGAACGATTTGTCGCAAAATGTTCTAATGTTGACAGTGACCTTCCTCGTGCTTGAAACTATCTGCATACCCTCCAACTTATGAGGATTTTGAAAATAATTCTTTCTAGTGGTAGCGAACCAAAGTAGAAATTTTTAAAGCTAATGGATGTCTCATAAAACTTTTATCAGAACTTAAGAATCTAGCCATATGTCCTGCACTTTTATAAGTAATAGTGGACAAGTTACGCTAAAATTAATTTTTTTTAAATATTAAGACATTAGTTTTGCTACCGTCAGAAAAGAAGATTTCTGAAACTACGGAAATTCCGTAGCAGTTGGAGGGTATGTATCTGTATGGCAAATTTCATCATTTTCTGTCCGATGGTTTAGGAGTCTAAAAAGGACATACACACAGACATTCATTTTTATATACAGTNTATATATATATATATATATATATATATATATATATATATATGGGATTTCAGGGGTGACTGTGACTCAAAGTGATCCTAAAAATTTTAAGTGCAAAAAAATCGATATCAAGATATCAATTCATGTACCATACATGTTTCAAATGTAACATAATTTTTTTAACTAACATATAATTGTTCTATTCCCTGAGTCGCGATTGCTCAGGAGATATGATGGCCCAGCGATGGCTGCTTCATATGAATTCCGCATCCGGCTTGCACCCACCACCGTGCTCACTGTGAAATCACTACCGTGAAATATCCTCAGTGGTAGACGGAACATGGGTTAGAGTCCCCTTGCCGTTAGGTTAACCGTTGGAGGTTTTCGTAGTCTTCCTCTCCATGTAACGCAAATGCGGGTTGGGTCCATCAAAAATTTTTCTCGAAGGCAAATTTTTCCCTATACTTGATCCAGGAGCCCCCTGTTCAAAATGACATGAATGCGGAGTGGAACATTAGTTGTCATTAGCACAAAAAATTGGTTCTGCTGTTCAACGACGCTTATAAAACAAAATAAAAATCACTTACTAATGAAGAATATGACACCTTTTCTGTAACTAATTCAAGGAAAAACTTACTTCTTACAAGAATCGCAATATTGGATTTTAAAATCACTTCAACATGAATAACGATAGTTGATTTTAAAAATGCGAAATTACAAATTATGATATTAGATATATAAATCGCGTAAATATGAAACACGTTGAATAATTTTCAGATCTCGTGAACAAGAATCAATATTTTTCTTTGAATTGTGAAAATTGATCTTTGATATTACAACCGCGTGAATACGAATCGCAAAATCGAATTTTAAATTCGCATGAATACTTATCGCGACATTAGGTTTCAAAAATGAGTAAATTACAAATCGTGATATTGCATTTTTAAATCGCTTAAAAAGAAATCGCGTGAATACGAATCGTAATGCGTAATTTTTAAAGCATGCCCATGCGAAAATCTATAATTGATATTAAAATCGTGTGAATAAGAATCGCGATATTAACGGATTAATGTGCAGTTTAAAATATTCAAAATAGCTGAAAATCCACCAACACCAAAGAATAACATCCAAACGCCTCATTAACGGGATTTAGAAAAAGTTTCAAAATTTCCTCAGAATACAAGTTTTTGATTCGTCCACGAACTTAAGATATGCGGAATTCTGAGATATTCGCGAAAAAATGACATGCCTTGTTATTAAACCCGGGAGAATAACCCGGAATTGCGTATAATGTCCATAAATGTTATCTGAAATCTAAATTTTACCACATCTTAATGAAAGTGTTAATGTCTCTTCATTACTTTAACTAAATATGTTTAATATTTTATTTCCTAATTATATAATTTTTTTCTAAGTTTACCTGAATCTTTAATGATATTTAAGAAAAAGTCGGGAATTACATAGAAATCTACGACTTAACTTTAACTTAAATTTTATAAGTTAAAATTTTAAATCGTAGATTTCTACATAATTCATGACTTTTACTTAACTCTTAATCCTTTGTATCACCGCGCTACATATCTGCAACATGCATGAAAATTCAGTCCTATAATGAGCTGGACTTACCTATAAAATCGAACTAAATTCAGGTAAAGAAAATATTGCAAACTCGGAGGAACCAAGTCTTGATGCAGCTACCCATATTATAATGCGTTTAGCAAGAATTGTTCCACGACATAATTGCAGGATATACAATTTTTTTTTGCAACAATCCCCTTGATTGTACATTTGGCTAAGGAGGGATTGAAAAATGTGGCGTGAGACCTTGTTACCATAAAAACAATTTCAAAATTTTTCACATGAATTTTTAAATATATTGGAATTTTTGTGCTATTTTTCACAATATTGGAGATGTTCAACAAATGTTTTTTATCAATAAATTTTTAATTTTAAGATCTAAATTTTTTCATTATTTTTTACACGCTTAATATGATGTATTCTAACATCCGTGTAAATATTTCTTAAATCAGAGTTGCTGAGTTACAAAGGATTAATAAAGATTCAGGTAAACTAAAAAATTTATTTATATAATTAGGAAAAAATATATTGTTATTAACTATATTACTGTAATAATACGAATAATGTAAATACTGTAATAATACGAATAATGTAAATACTGTAATGATACGAACAATGTAATGATGTAAATAACACAAATAGTTAATATATTCAAAGTGGTTATGTATACAAAATTGTTATTGATATGTTATAAATTTAACCACCCAGAAATAAAATTTATTTTTAAACTAATTCCATATTACTGAAAGATGTAAAACTGCAATTAGAGACACTTATAATTAAAATAAATTAAATTAAATAACTTGAAACCGTTAAAATTTATTTAAATTCGCAAAACATTTGATATACAAAACATTTAATTTACATTTAATTTACATTTAAACATTTCATTTAATGAAAAAAACTCAAGACATGTTTAAACAAGAACCTGAAGAAGGATTTGAATTCAAACAATTATGTTTAAAAACGACACTATAATTTAACAAAACATAATTTTTATTTCGTAAGCAATTTTTATTTTTTAAGTCTTAAGAAACAGACTCCCAATATCTTAAAGCATTATTTAGTTTCAAATTGTATCTACATTTGTTTTTGTTGGTATCTGCATTTTTTACATGCACACGCTTAATTTCATAAGGAAAATTCGTTTTCACTGGTGCTTTCTATCGTTAAATAGAAGCTTTAAAGCAAAAAGAAGAAAAAAATAGAAAGTATCATGTGTTGTGTATACTTGAAAAAAATTCCGTTTTCATAAGAGGCAAAACACTTAACAATGAAAACAATAGTTTGCTAAACTAATTAATTACTTAAACAGATTCAAAAATTTCGCTGGAGCGTGAATGGTTTTATTTGTATCCCCTTTCTAAAAACTAGCTTTTAATAATTAGATCGAATGTTTTTGAGAATTGGCGTCATTGTATTCATCTAAATATCAAATTTCTGCAAAATAAGTTTAAAATCTTCATAATTTATGTAAAATTATGATATTACGCTAAAAATATGTTCCGTGAATTTACATTAATTGATATAAAGATGCTGCAAAATGTTTAATTTATATAAATAAAGCAGAATGCTCCTACACATGGATGTATGTGTGTATAGTTTGTCTAAAGCAAGAACCCCCCTAACGATTCGTCTGAACAGATGACGGAGATTATGTTAACGAGGTATAACTATTACAAGTACGGGTATGGTACGAGGGTGGCAATTTATATTTCTGGCCTTGGCAACAGTAAGTGTTGCTAGGCGACCGCAGACGATTTTAATAGAAAGTTTGATATTTTTAAACATAAATTCAGTAGACGATTTACCATTATAGCTTCATTTGCGTTGTTGACAGTAAATTGAAAAGTTCTTCTCTTTCAAAAAATGGAATTGAATCGTGAACATTTTCGTGCCATTATTTTTTATAACTTTCGACGTGGATTGTCAAGACAAGAGTGCTTCGATGAACTTAATTCTTTATTCAGCGATAAAGCGCCACCCTACAGCACTGTAAAAAATTGGTATAGCGAATTTAATCGTGGTCGATGTTCGCTCCAGGACGAATCCCGTGCAGGTGTCCAAAATCCGTTGTTGTGCCAGACAAAATCGATGCTGTGCGTGAACTGATAAAGCAAGATCGTCATGTGACATACCGTGAGATAGAGGCGTCTTTTGACATTAGTATGACTAGCATCAATAAAATATTGCATGAATATTTGAGTGTAAAAAAAATTTGTTCGCGTTGGATCCCGCATAATCTGACAAACGCTCAAAAAAAGGCTCGTGTCAATTGGTGCTAGGAAATGTTGGAGAAATACGTTCAAGGTACATCATAGGCTGTGTATAACATCTACACAGGTGACGAATCATGGATCTATGCATATGAGCCGGAAACAAAACAGCAATCAACTGTATGGGTCTTCCAAGACGAGGCAAAACCAACAAAGGTTGTTCGATGAAGAAGCACATCGAAACAAATGATTGCCTGTTTCTTCGGCATTAACGATCATGTGGCAACAGTGGCGTTAGAGCAACGCAGGACGGTCAATTCTGAATGGTACACGACCATTT
>NC_092210.1:2114526-2271058 GCF_043381705.1 Parasteatoda tepidariorum
TTTGAAAGAGAAGAACTTTTCAATTTACTGTCAACAACACAAATGAAGCTATAATGGTAAATCGTCTGCTGAATTTATGTTTAAAAATATCAAACTTTCGATTAAAATCGTCTGCGGTCGCCTAGCAACACTTACTGTTGCCAAGGCCAGAAATATAAATAGCAACCCTCGTATATGTATATAATTTTTCAGTTGGAGTGGTGAACCTTTAACTAATGTTATGGCAAATACAGTTAGATACAACTATAGAAGATGAAAGGCCTCTGAAATCAGTTGATTGTGCATAAAAAAGGCGGCTTCCTAACGTTACAGTTATTAGTCTTAATTTATTAACCTGAATCAATTTTCGAATCAGATATTGTTAAATCGGGGCATCAGCAAATACCACGATTCCAATCAGGTTCAACACCCACACGTGACGTCTCTTGCTGGTTCACAATTGTATGAAGCCACTTAGGAATATACAACAAGTAGTGTATTATGTGCCATGAATGTGTAGTATGGGTACTTATCAGTTTCTGTGGACGGTTAAAAGCCCCAATCTTCTAAATGAGTACCCTACTATCTAAGGCGTCTATATCAGTATAACAGGTTCTCTTTACCTCAGCTCCTATAATGGCAATACCAGTTTTATTTAATACCACATTCAGGTAAGAATCACTGGCTTCAATAAAAGTTTGGCGACTTTTTTCCTGTTCTTCGAAATAAGTACCTATATTAGTTCTCTGAAATTAGTTATTAAAAATATTATTGTTGTTGCTGATTATTTTTGATACTTTAAAGTAATTATTTTTTGCAGTAGTATAGATTAAGATAAATAATAAATAATAAGTATAAATTAAAATAAATGAATTTGCATTAAGAATTTGAATTAATACAGAAAAAGTAACATTTCATCTGAGAGAACCATAAGAAATCGTCATACTATTGACGCCAATGATGCTTAATTAATTTTGATAATACATAGATACGAATGGTATTATTTTAATTATTGTTTTCAATAGGCACTAGATATGCTGATATTGGTATAATTTATTCCCACTATAGGTACTGAGGAAACATGATTTTTATGTCTCACTAAAAGGGTTAAAAGTGAGGGGAAATAGTTGAGTATAGCAATTTTTTACTATCAGAAATTGACTTCGATCAATTGCACTATGGCAAATGATACTGAAAATAGTTCATCTTTATTTTGATGGAATGAACTTCTAAAAATATATTTTGTTTAATAACTTGAGGGACAACGGGAATGCAGCAAATTGTAATATATAATTATATTCAGAATTAATGTAGGTTAATTAATTTTGTAAGTTTACATAAGCATATATAATACATCTTACAGTTTTGCACATGAATTTTGCACTTGATCTTACAGTTTTGCACATGAATGTTGATCAATACAGATTTATTGATTATTTAGTACTTTTTTCACCTCATACAAAGAAAAGAAATTCAGTTAGTTTAAACTATAACAGTGTAGTTTACACTTTTTAAAAATAAAATTAAATCTAACATGAAGCATAAATAAACATTCCAATTCTAATAATTATTTTCAAAAATAACAAAGTAATTTAACAAAACACTGTTTCGATTTCATCTGCACTCAGAAATTAACATACAGAAAAACATAACAGAGGGTGTTCGCAGAAAGAGACTTCAGGCAACTTATGTTTCTTTAACTTAAATATGTGAAGGCAAACTTAATTGCAAAAACAGCTAAGATAACAAACTATAAATGTTTAATTATCTAACTCAGCTAAAAATCTGGAATTGCCATAAAAGATTAAGAAACACAAGATTAAAAAAGATGAAGGTAATTTTTCGGAGAATATTTTTAAGAATTATTTATGGATGATGTGTTCAAGTAAATGAAATTTAGGAAAGAAAGAGGAATATGGAATTGGACAGAGTTGTCAAAAACAAAGGCGTAATTGATTTTATTAACATTCAAAGGCTAAGATTTTTTAATTTATTTTTCATTTTCTTATAACTGTCACTGAACAGCCGACCCTATTTTTTGGGATTACGACTGCTAATTTTCAACTCCGTAGCCTTGTAATTTTGAACACAATCCAGAAGACAAAGGAACTCCTGGGTCAAGTACTAAGAGAAGTTCTAAATTCGTGGAGGACTTTTCGATGGAAATAACCAGAATTTGCGATACATGGAGAGCAAAACCACGAGAACCTCCTACGGTTATCCTCACGGCAAAGGGACTCTAACCCATGATCCGTCCATCACTGAGGATATTTCACGTCAGCACTGTGACGTCGGTGCAAGCCGGATGCGGAATTCGTATCGACCAGCTGTCGCTGGGAATTCGAACCCAGTTCACCTGATTGGAAGGCGAGCGCTTTTTCCCCTGAGCCATCGCGGCTCAAGGCTAAGATTTGCAAAACATCTAATTAAAGACAATGACACTGACACCACAAAAAATTATTTCTGGATGCGTGAATGAGCACTCGAAAGAAAGGGTGGCCAAAACTTAGATTGGTGGACAGCCTCAATTGTAAATTAAAAGCAAAATGCATTATTTGAAACGATAAAGCCAAATATAGAACTACGTGGTATAATATTCTGAAGAAAACTGCTTCCATCCTGATTTATTGCAGAAATGAAGAATATATTTTATTTTTCAGATCATTCAGTAATTGACTTGGTTAGAATCGTTTCTACGTTTCAAAAAGTATATACATAGGCTACTTACAAAAATTTGTTATATGCTTCTATTTGAAGGGGAGTAAAATAGCTTCTGTCCATGAAAACTGATTCGAGTAGAAACTATTTGTGCTCAGAAAGTAACGGCTTTTCCACCATACGGGTCATCTTCAATGTGTAATAACTCTCAGGACGAACCGATTTTTCATGTCATTGATTTGTCAAAACGTAGTCGTCATCAAAGCAATCTAGCGATTTCATTGATGCTCCCAATAGCTAACTAGAAATTTTAAACACATACAAATATGTGCCGTCCGTCTTTTACATTAAAAAGACATCTTTTGAAAGAAGCGAAACACCTGTGAATAAAAATATTAATTAAAAAAACTAATTACTCAGCAGTTTTTTAAGTTGAATCGATGCACTTGGAAGGCTGTGGGGGAATTATTTTTATTATTTTATTGTTATTTTAAAATTAGGTTATTAAAATTTATATTAATTTATGTATGTAGGTTGAAAAAAACTATACTCAAAATAAACTAAATATTTAAATAAAAGAGTTATTAAAAATAAATAAAAAGAATTCCTATTAAAAACTAAGGTTCATATAAAAGAATAAGTATCTATTTAAATTTGAATGAAAAATATATTTTTAAAAAAAAACAAAAAAAGCACATGAACTAACTCACAATATTTAAAGCACTACTTCGTTTAAAATTTTATCTAACAACTTTGTTTGATGAAGCTTTTTTATTTTTATGACAATAACACTTTTT
This sequence comes from Parasteatoda tepidariorum, assembly GCF_043381705.1. NCBI lineage: Eukaryota > Metazoa > Arthropoda > Arachnida > Araneae > Theridiidae > Parasteatoda > Parasteatoda tepidariorum. The sequence continues at coordinate 2,117,961 of NC_092210.1, forward strand.
CATTAATGTTTTCTGCTATTAACTAGAAATTTGAAACACCAAAACAAATTTATTCCTTTCGTTGTTTATTTAAATACACCTTTTATAAGTGACGAAAGACTTCTTATTGAAAGCAATTCACATAACTAATTGCACATCAAATTCTTAAATTGATTTAAAACTCCCGATGGTTTATTTTGACTTACTCTTTAGATTTTAACAATTCAGGCTCATACTAATTGGATCAATGGTAATTAGAGTTGCTATCAATCCAGACACCAAAATCATAAAATTATATAAAATTTATCTAAAATCGTAGAAATTTGAGGTAAATTTTAATATTATGTTAAGACTTTGTTATTTAATTTTATATAAAGTTATGTGAGGGCAAATTTGTATTTACAAATAAACTAGTTAAATATCATTAGCGTTCTTTTTTCTAATATTAAAAACATCCACATTAAAGAATAAATAAACATTCAGATTTGAATACAAAATTTCAGAAATGGTAACAAAACACAGGTGTTGAATAATATTGTAAAATAATACTTTATCTCAAATAGTATCTACATATTCTATCTAACAATTTTGTTAGAAACAGCATATTTATTTTTATAATAACTACACGTTTTTATTGATGTCTTCTATTATAAACTAACATTTTTAAGTACAGAAAAATTTGTTTCATTCATTGTTTATTTAAAATAAATACATATTTTATAAGAGATGAAACACTTATCAATTAAATTAATAATTCGCAAAACTAATTATACGGCAGTTTCTTAAATTGATTCAAACTTTTCGGTAAAGCATGGATAACTTACTTTTTATTTATTCTCCAGCTTTTAGTGACTTACTCTTTTACTAATTAGTAATTAGAATATGCAAATGGTAATCTGAACTTGAGATTATTATAATATCGCAATAATTTGTCTTAAATTTTAATGATGTATTAAAATTATTTTGCGTAAATAGACGTTAATTTACGTAAGTATGTTGCAAATCTTTTATTTTAAAACGAACAGTTTTATTTCTATTACAAAAAAATAATGTCCACATTAAAAGTATAAATAAATACTCAAATTTGAAAAAAAATTGCATTATACGTTCACAAAACACAATTGGCGAACATTTTAAAATACTACTTTGTTTCAAATAACTTCTGCATATGCTAACAAATTTGTTAGAAGTGGCATATTTATTTTTATGACAACAATTCATCTTCATTGATGCTGTCTATCGTTAACTAGAAATCTTAAAAACAGAGAAATTTGTTCCGTTCGTTGTTTATTTTAAATAAATGCATATTTTATATTAGGTGAAATACTTATCAAGGAAATTAATAATTCGCAAAACTAATTACATGTCATTTTCTAAAATTGATTCAAACCTTTCGGTTAAGCATAAATAGCTATTTTTTATTTGTTCTTTAGCTTTTACTGACTTACTCTTTTACTAATTAGAAAATGCAAATGGAAATTAGAACTTGCATTAATATAATATCGTAATAATTTATGTTAAATCTTAATGATATGTTAAAATTATTTTGTGTAAATTGATATTAATTTAAGTATGTTGCAAAACTTTTATTTTAAAATAAACTAAATAATTCAATAACAGTGTAATTTCTATTACAAGAAAATAACGCTCACATTAAAAGTATAAATAAATACTCAAATTTGAAGGGGAAGAAATTGCGTTATACTTTAACAAAACACAATTGACGAAGATTTTAAAACACTACTTTGTTTCAAATAGTTTCTGCATATTCTAACAAATTTGAAGCAATATTTATTTTTATGACAACAATACGTCTTCATTGATGCTTTCTATTGTTAACTAGAAATTTTAAACACAGAAAAATTTGTTCCGTTCGTTGTTTACTTAAAAAAATACATCTTTTATAAGAGGCGAAGCACTTGTCAATGAAAACAATAATTCGCTAAACTAATTACATGGCAGATTCTTAAATTGATTCAAACCTTTCGCTGGAGCGTAGATGGTTTATTTTTATTTACTCTTTAGAAACGAGCTTTTCTTAATTTGAAAGAGTACATTTATTGATCAACTTTATTTTCTTTAAAAGACGTCTCTTTTCGCTCTTCTTTTTTTCCCTCGCATCATTTTCATAGCTTTAATAAATTTTCATTCTTTAGACGTGAGTAAAAAAATTGAGTTCTTTTAAAAAGATGTTGATTACATTTCACTGCCAGTAAAGACCATATCATTTTAATTATCTCATATAATTGGATCACCAAAGCAGACTTAACTGAAACTGGCGTTCAATTAGTGTCATTGGTGCTGGTATGATTTTTATTTATTACATGGTATTATTTATTCATTCCATAGAGCAAGAGATTTAGAATTATTCATCAAGACTGCACTTTATTTATTTTCCGGGAAGAAATTGTTGAATAATTTATAGATCAAATGTTTACTTCTTTTTAAATGTCATTACTTATTAGTAGGTAAGTTAAAAGTCACTAATGTTCATATAAATAATTAAATTTTACTTCTAAAGATGCTGAAATAATGAACTTTAGTCTTATAAACTCATTTGCATTTAAAATTTTGTACTTTTATTGTTCTTCATTTATTATAGTTATTTCAGTGACAAACGTAACAAGATTTTATCCCTATTAACGTTAACTTCCAAGTTTGCATATCAATTGGAATATTAAAATTTTGTAGGAAAGAAAGTTTTATTCGGTATCGTACAAGAAGAAAATAAGATAATATAGTTCGAATGCCTTTTAAGAAATATATTTCATTTTATTAAAAGAATAGATACCTAAGAGTAAATGGAGACTTTTATTGTAGTTTTAAAATCACTCTATTCAGAAAAGAGGTTTTATGATATATAGAGGGGAAAATATACGAGTGCAATCTTTCGAGTTTTATCTTAAATAGTGTTGTATAGAAAAGGGGATAAAATTTAGGTAATTGATCCGAAATTTGAAAACAAATCATATTTTTTAAACCTATCTTCATAGAGAAAAATGTTTTATGATACATAGGGGAATAAAAAAAGAAAATAAAAGGTTATGTTTCGGTATTTGAACCAAAAATTCGTCAAAAGAATTTCTGAATGTTAAAATCTATCTTTACGGAAAAGGTGCTATTAGTGCATAGTCTAACACAAGACTGCCCAAGGAAGTCATTTTGACTGCTTTTTAATTTCAATTAGAAAAAAAATGATGTACGTAATGAAACAATATCTTAGAATTATGTGACTTTTTGTGCAGCGTATACTTTTTTTATTGTTAATATTTACTAATAACTTGCTATATAACTGCAAATAATATAAAAAATATCACAAATTAATTTTAAACAAATTTCTTTACACATTAGTTGTTCTTTTACAATCCAGTCAATTTGACTGCTTTTGAGCAATATAAGGTATATACTAAGTGCAGTGTTCTGATATCTTCGCCAGAGGGCGCTTCGCTCTCTCACCTCCGAAAAGTAATTAAATAAAAATGAGGAGAGGCGTTCTCGGAACTGGCTTGTGAAGTCAGTACAAATTATATCCCTAACTTACATTTATTTCACGTTATTTATATAATATGTGCTAAAATAAAAAGCGTTGTCTACACAAGTGAGATTCATTCATAACAACACAAACCACATTATTCATAACGGAATATAACACTAAGTTTCAGTCTTTCTACTGTTGAGGAAAAATAAAAGGAAAACTTCAATTTTCAGTTGCTCTCGGAAATATAATGATTATAATGTTTCGAAAACATAACCAAAAACTCGATAGAATAATTTCAGAAAATTAAAACCTATCTGTGCCAAAAGGGTACGATTATTGCATAGCTTAAAGTAAAAATAAAATTAAAAATTCATTCGGTTGAGCACGGAAGCATAATAATTGTAATTCTTTGGAAATTAAACCAAAACCTTGATAGAATAGTTTCAGAATATTAAGACCTATCTGTACTAAAAGAGTACTCTTATTGTAAGGGTTAAAGAAAAAATAAAATGAAAAATTCGTTTTTCGGTTGAGCATGAAAACATAATGATTGTAATGTTTTGAAAATTAAACCACAAATTCGATTTAAAAAAAAATTCAGAATTTTAAAACCTAATTTGTGGAAAGGGTGTTACATGAGGTTAAATAGGTAAAGGAAAATGAAACATTTTTATTTTAGGTTCTTAGGTTATTTAGGTTCACTAAAAGGGTTTTATACAAAAGCAAAAGAAGAAAAAAAATGAAAAAATTCATTTTAATTTTGAGCAGTGATACAAAATAATTGTAATGTTCTTGGTATTTAAATTAAAAATTCATCAGAAAATGACCCATTTTTGAAACATGATTTTAAGGAAAGGAAGTGGAAGAGAGTGCTATGATACATAGGTACGAGAAAAAATTGAACGGATGTACTTTATGTAGAAAACTGAAACAGAACAGCTGTAATGTTTCGATATTTTGTCCGAAAAAAATTGCATAGTCATCTTCAAATCTATCTTTGCAGAAATTGTGTTCTATGGTGCATGCATGATAGAAAAAACACAATAAAGAATTCATTTTTAACTGAGCACTAAAGGAAGGGGAAATGTGTGTTTTGTTTCGATACTTAAACCAATAATTTGGAGGAAAAATTTCCTAATTTTCAAATCTATCTATACGGAAAGGATTTCCGGTGATACATACTGTCGTATTAAAAGTTTCCATTTGTGGGAAAAATTGGCATTGTCTCAAAAGCTAAAAAACAGAACTTTAGTGAAAATTGGGCTGTACCATAATGAAATAGAAAGCGTATCTAGTAAAAATAAATGAACGGTTATCTAAATAAATATTTATATGGCGATCATCAGCCGTCATATCACTACAGCTTGGCCTCCCAGATCTTCAGACAATATTTTGTTGTTAGAATACTAACTCTTCCATGATCTACCGAACTTGATCTACCGTAATCCCCTCACATCTGCCTCCAAATTTTTTTAAAAAAGCAATTGCAAAACTTTTTTCAGCATTCACTACTTTGAAGGATTGACGAGCGAATATTGCATGTACTCGGTGAGTCTTAGTGGAGTCTTGGATCGAAACCCCATCCCCTTCAAACCGGGATTCCATTCTATACCCATGGAGCTCCCAAGGCGATTTTATAGATAGTAACGGACAACGGTTGACATAATAAGCATGCTTATGTAAACACTCCAGTAACAGAAACAACTGCATTAATGTACAAAACCATAGACTAATTTGAAATTTTTTTAGCAAAACATCCGGTGAAATATTTATATTTAAATGTTAAACTTAGCGGATTCTCAAGCTTTAAAATTCAGTATCTAATAGTACAATTCATAATATATCACTCACACAATACTATAAGAACGTAATAAAATTATTTGAACCATAATTAGATTACATGAAAATGTAATTAATGTATGAAAATGAAGATACTGTTTAATTTGTACTGCAAATGAATAAAACTAAACAAAGTGAATAAAGCATGATTAATGACACGAAAGCTGAGTTTTGGTTCTGTAGTAAGAACCTTCATCTGTTAGGAATAAAGAATTATTTCTATGCTTCGGCACTGAGTAATATTCTTGCTTATAGAACCGGAAGTATAATTGTGTGTTTGGTGCTATTATTCATGCTTTATTTACGCTGCTAAGCTTTATTTTTATTTTATGAAGATAACAGACAAGCTGTTGACACCGAAAAGATCAATTTTCAAAATTCAAATTTACCTTCATTTTTTTAGCAATTTCTTTTTTAATATTTGGTTTATTTTTGTCGGTCAAACCGAAATATACCTGCTGCAAAAGCCGCAATGTTGCGCTAGTTCTGCAACAGAGGTAAACAGTTGATTGTTGAACTTTGAATACTATTTTTTGCACTTTAAATACTTTGAATACTATTATATATACTCAAATTATTCACTACTTTATCAAGCTATTACTCAAATTTTATATTGAATTTAGATACATGATCTAAATTTTGACTGGCGTTGAACCTTAATAACGAACCCTTTAGCTGCACTTACGTATTTATAAACTATTTTTACTAACCAAACAGATGCTTTATTTTTAGGATCAAACATGCTAATGAATTAATACATTTACGTCCAGAGAAGCAAGTCCTGACTGGTAGATACCACATAGTTTCAATGGAATTTGATTCACGTTTAGTTGCTGTACACCTCGATAAAGCATGGAACGATTCCAAGTATCTCAACGACAAAAACAATACTCTAAAAGAATTTTTGACTAAATCGGACTTAATAGTTGCTCCTGATATGCAGCTGAGGTATTTATATTTATTTATATTTCCTTTTAGATTTATCATTGCTGATTTTAATTTTTTTTTAATGAATAAGAGCTTAGTTATAAAAATATATAATTTTTTGAATTAAATATGATGCGGAATTATTTTCCTACTTTATTGTTTTTTTTTCCTAATAAAAAAGAATTATTTTAAACAGTGGAAGAGGCATCGCAATATAAATTGTGTGAAGCTTGTAATATTTAGATGAGAGGGAATTTTATAATCTACCGGTTGTCCCAAAAATTACGGATGAATTTTGAATTTTCAATGAAAAGAAGTAAAGGAACGCGATAAAAATGTATGATCTGCAGCATTATGCTGGGGGAACTAGGTAATTTAATTTCACCCAATTTCTCATTTAGTTCAACGTTACACCAATAAGTGGCACAAACTGCTCTTCGATGAGCAAATGGCCAGTAATAACCATCTTCATGTTTTTAAATAGTTCATCTTTAATTTTTTTAATCTTCAATTTTCTAATCTTTAATTTTTTAAGACCACGTAAAGTCTACATGTATCTTTAAAATGTCACGACCTCTTACACCAAAAATCAAATAAATTTTTTTTCTTTAATTTTTAAATAATAACGTCATTTTTATATGACTCAGTTGTTTATTTAAAATGTAACTTAAAATTTTACATCAAGTTTCTAACTTGCTAACTAACTTGCTTGTTCTAACAAGTTTCTAACATCAAGTTTCTAACTTGCATCATTTGAAAATTAAAAATCAATTTTCCATTATAATTTAATTACAAATATTTTAAACAATCGAGTGTTAATTGACCGGCTTTCAGTTTACTTTCATCAAATCTTTCAGTTTATCCTAAATTTTCTTGTTTTAAAAAAAAGAAATATTTTTGTTTTATATTTTTTTTTGCCATTCCTTTTGGCTCTTTGAATTCAATACCGATTTCAATTAAAAAAATCTAAAAAAGAAAGGAAAGTATGTTTAAAATTATTATATGAATATTTCATAATTTGTACTGATGCATAGATTATAATCATTATATTAGTTTGGCACAAAAGTGGTTTTTCTTTTTTTAGCTCATTTTTTCATTAAATATTTCCTAATTATTTCATATACTTTTTTTTCCAATAAGCAAATATCTAACTTACTATAATAAAGTTCTAAATAACAAAATAATTTTTCTCATTATAAATATTTTAAAAATAATATGTATTTTTTTTAAATCTGAGATAGCTATGAAAGCGATAAAAAATATTGTAGTTGCTTTAGGTATGAATGCTTACCGAAAAACCATACTTAAAATTAATAACGTTATTAGAAAGCAGATGCCTTAAGATAAGAAGGTAAATATTTAATTTTTTCTTTGCATTTTTACTTAGCGAAATACGGGGGTGTTCAAGCAACCCTTCATAGACAAAATATTTTTTTATGTTTTTTATAAATTTCGAATTGCATTATTAAAAGTAATAAACGTGAATCTTATAAAAATAAATTTAAGTCTGTGATGTAATGATGACGGGTTAAAAAATAATTCTAAATAAGCTTAATTTCTAAGTCAAATTATTAAACGTGCGTCCAATAAAAATACATCACATTTATTCATTAATAAGTCATTTCATGATTATTATTTAAAATGTTACTATGTATTGAGATCTCTATTGGGCAAAATAAAAAAGTGAACTCACCAAATTCAGTTTGACCTAATGTAGGAATTTTCCCGCAATAAGTCGCAACTCTTATGGTTTCAGGTTCTAAATACTTAGTAATTGGTGCAGACTGAAGATACGAAAGATACGAAATCAGACACAAAACGCGCTTTCTCTGAATAAAAGTTTTTTTTGCGGATTTGAATTACTAATCCCAGAAGAATTGGGGGAGGCCATTGTTTGGAAAAGAGGGTCTCAAAAGTTATGAAAGGAGAACAGTTGAAATTTTGGGACTCCTTAATATTGATTTCACTTTTTGCATAGTTCGATTTATCACAAATTATTTTAAGCGAAATGAACAAATTTCGCACATAGCTATAAAATTCTATCATCCAAGCATAACTCCGTGTAAAAAATGATGTTTAATAATATTTTTTTATGAATGAATTTAATATTATTCAGAAACATTTTAAAATATAGGGTATATAAGTTTTTACATAATTTTAAAAGAATGTAATTTTAAATGCAAACTATAAAATTTGTACGAAATCGTTTGTATCTCGTGAAAGTGAATTTTAAACATACATTTCTAAAATTTCATAACTCAGGAGCTATTTGACCAATTTCGTTCATTTTTTTTATTTGATCATTTAAAATTATAAATTTTAGAATTATGTAATTATTTGTATACTTTGCTGCTCAGAAATTTTTTCGATCATCATTAAGTAAAATAATAAATAATTATTAAAAATTATTTTGTACATGGTATTATCTAAGGTAATGTAATGTATGGTAATATATGGTAATATAAAGGAAATTTAAGATGTATGCTGAAATATTTTTAGGCAAAAAGCGAAATTATCATTATAATGATCTAAAATTTCAATGGATCTTCTTCTGCCTAAAGAACATATTTTTTAGATTGTGGCCACCCCTTACATTTTAATTTATATTTATAACCGTCTTTGAACAGCCAACCCGATTTTGGGTTTACGACTACTAATGTTCAACTCCGTAGCCTTGCAGTTTTTAACCCACTCCAGAAGAAAAGAGAACTCCTAGATTAAACACTGGGAGAAATTTACCTTCATGCTGTCATTTGCGTTCCATGGAGAAGAAAACCACGATAACCTCTCATGGTTAGCCTGACTCTAAAGGAACTTTAAATGAAGATCCGTTTACCACTGAGGACATTTTACGTCAGCACTGTGGAATTCGTATCGACCAGCCATCGCTGGGATTAGAGGCCGATTCACCTCTTTGGAAAGCGAACGCTTTATTCCCTGAGCCATCACGACGTCCTGCATTTTAATGTCAGAAATCAAAATCTCTCAAAAAGGGCTTATTTTATTCAAAGAAAGTACGTTTTTGCGTCTGTTTTCGCAACTTAAAAGATGACCTGGGCTAATTAATTATCGTATTTAGAATTAGATCCTGAAACCTTTACGATTGAGTTCTAGTAGGGGAAAATGCAATTATTAGATCACAAGGGTGTTCACTTTTTTATTTTGTACACTGGCGCACAGTTTGTTGAGGCTCAATGTCTTAATTTATATTCTTTTCTCTTTCAGTCAACATATGAATATTTTAAAAGGTTTTTCCAAGCTGAAAAACTTCGTAGGATGTGTTCACAAAATTAGAATTGGTTGTACCGAATGCGATAGACTTAAAACATCTGTTTTAATACCAGGTAACTTTTCTTAAATACATTAAAAGTTTTCTGTTGCCACTACTTTTAGAATAGATTTTTAGAATTTTTGTCAAGAAAGTATGCACAATGAAGATCGCAAATTAGCATTGAAATGACGAAAATATAAAAAAGATAATTAAATTCTAACGAATCATTAGTGATAATGATATTAAAAATCTCAACTGAAATTTAATTGTATGACGAGAATTGACGGTTTATCAAACAATTTCTGTTGATAATATATTGTCTTCCTGTCTAATGATTAATCGAATTTGATAAGGGCTTTATTTTATTTAACCGCTAATCTGTGGAACGTAATGTTCATTTGAATATTTTGATTTTTGACAAGCATTCGTGAAATATATACATTAAAAGCTTTGATGGTAAAAAAAAAAAAAAAATTTAAAATTCTTATGTTATAATTCTTATAACATTACAAAATATTATTTTTGAAATAATCAATATAAAATATTATTTTTGCAATAATCAATATAAAATATTATTTTTGAAATAATCAATATAAAATATTATTTTTGAAATAATCAATATAAAATATCATTTTTTAAATAATCAATATAAAATATTATTTTTGAAATAATCAATATAAAATATTATTTTTGAAATAATCAATATAAAATATTATCTTTGCAATAATGGTTCAATAAAGAATCAGCAAATTGAACTTTAGAATATTTTCAGAAACAATATTCGAAAAATCAACGATGAAGTCCGTGTGTATGAACAAAAATATCAAACTTCCTTTCAGTCTTCCATTTTTACACGGTAAGTAAAGATATCTTTATATACAAATATTGTACTTATAATATTTTATGTACAAATATTTTTTTTTTCTAATGTGGCTCCGATTTTTTCTAGTTGAATATTGAGGTTGTTATGGAAACATAAAATTATAACAGTGAAATACTAGATGAATCTATTGATTTCCAGGATGCATCTAGTTGTTTATAAGTAATTTTATATTTGCGGCTGACCTCTAAATATTGTAATGATATATAATGTTCCGATTTTATAGAATAGTTCATATTAATATGAACAATTCTATAAAATCAAGGTGCGGTTTACAAGGTGCGGTAGAAAGACTAGAAAACAATTTCATTATACTTTTTATTTTATTTTATATCCGTCGCTGAACAGCCGACCCAATTTTGGGCTTACGACTACTAATGTTCAACTCCGTAGTCTTGCAATTTTGAACCAATCCAGAAGACAAAGAAACTTCTGGATCAGTACCCCCAGAGGTATGTTTTGCTATGGGATCATGGAAGACTTTGTGACTAGACAGATTTAACGTGCATCAGTATCATATTTACTACACGGAGAGTCTTCAACCGGCAGAGATCGAATCCACGAATAGACACGGGCCTAGTTCCCTAACAACCAGGCTATCCCAACCCAATGTACTTTCATTAAAAAAATAAATTAAATTAGTTTTAAAGTGGCCGACTTTTGCAGCGATGACAGTTGCGCGAACGCTTATTAAAATTTCAACAATTGGTATTTTACCTTTAATCTATGCCACCCCCGCCGAAGCAGTCAACTTAGAGATTCCAAACTTATGTGTACAGTGAAATTGAATGATTTTACACTGTCGTTTTCTTTGCTTAAACAACTCTAAAAAGGTAGATCTTTTGCTTGCCCTGTAAAAAATCCAAAATGTATCATATCATCGAAAATTCTATGGGCACCTGAGACCGTTCACGGCCCATTTCTCAGCTATCTTTTAAGGTGGAACTGTCAGGTAACTGGAATGCAAATTGGAAATCAGTGAAAAGAAAATTGAATGTTCTATATTCTAGATAAAGATGCGTCGCAACAACAAAAAAAAGGAAAGAAAAAGCAACCATTGGTCTGAGGTTTATGTCTTCTTTAACGTTTTCGAAAGTAAAAATTTCGTTAAATCCTGCATTATTACAATTTATGGCTTTTTCAACAAAATTTATAATTAATCTTTGCAACATGATGGTCTAAAAAATAAATCTTAAGGAAATACAATGCGTAAACTAAGAAATATATTATATAATATTTTAAAATTAAAGTGGTTGGGAATGCGAAATTAACACACAAATTAAAAAGAAATTAGTTAACTATTACGAAACTATTAGATTTTGTGATGAAATAATTTTGTTTGAACGTTTTTAGCAGACCCTGTATGTTGTTGTTGTTTCTATTGCTACTTGACAATGTCAGCAAGTCTACACGGGAAACCAAAAGAATTTAAGTTAGAGGGTGCGTTTTTTTTTCTTCAGAGCCGCCACCTATGGCCAAGAATACGATTTTAGCCACACGCGCACGTCACATCACGTTATACATTATTAATCCGTGCTGCGATTCATGCATCCATTCATTCATCCACCGATCGTAATTTTGACCTGAACAATCAATCTCAAATTCAGTTACTCCAGACGCATTGATTGGTTATGGGAACTTATAGGACTTAGTGTCCCCAACAAATTTAACGTGCTCCAGCCGTCATTTATTACATGGGGTTTCTTCCTTGGCAAGATTCGTACTCCCCTTTTCACGAACACGAGTCCAATTCCCTACCAACAAAGCTATCCTGGTCTGCACCCTGTATAATCAACATAAAGAGGTACATACATAATATTATTAAAAGAGAAAGCAACAACGGAATCACAATACTATCGATAAGAATGGTAGTAATTATAAAGTATTTAATCAGAAATAACATGGAAATCAAGTTTATAATACGAGAAAACTTTGAAAATGTTTCTGTTTGAAAGGAAAAACACAAACAGCGTGGCGTGCTTCTTGGGTCTGGGCATTTTCGTCATAAATCCATTTACACGCCCATTCATTATGTTGAAATAGGCGTGTACTTGTAATTGATTTATTCATCTAGTCCTTATATCTGTTTTATTTATCTTTCTAACTATTTTATTTAAGCATACAATAAAAATATTCAGCTATTTAACAACTGAGTTGAATGTCATGACAGTTTAATAACACAATCATAAATATTTCGCAATTATTTTTACGAGTTTACATAATTGTATATTTTTTGTCTTCTAATATGTTTTTCTGCCGTTCTGTATTATTCGAAATGAATAAATAGTTAAGGCAAGTGGTGAAATAATGAAAGACAGCATCACTGATGTAGTTCCTTGTTTGGATTCCCTCAAAAAGCTAATATGCTCTTTGGCAAATCATGCGTTAAATTCAATTAAAATATATTATTTCATAGTTTTGTTATTTCAGAGTGCCAGTAAATATTTTTTTTTAATTTAATTAACTAAAACCAACGTTTTTTATTAGGATTTCATTGTTAAGGGAATCACCAATTTTAATTTAAATGTTGAGTAAATTGAGTCTTTTAAATATATAATAAAATTAATTTAAAAACATTATTAATCAAAAAGCTTTATTAAGTAATAAATAAACTACCAGAAAATACTTCATTCAAAACATCTGTACTACCATCAAAATTAATGTAAATATAAGAAGAGTATTACTTTAAATTTCTAAAATGATAAATGATGTTTTGTTGGAAGATGTTAAATAACGCAACAAAGCATTGTTTTTTTCTACTCAGAATTGATTGCTTTAACTTCTTTAAAACTTTAAATTTTAGAAAATCACTTTAATTTATTATTTTAAGGATAATTAGGTCTAAGCACACGTAAAAATGTAAAATTGGTTTTGTGAATATTTAATTGTTTTTTTTTTTTTTACATATTTTTTTTTAGAAAAATGTTTACGAAATTTAAGTTTCATGTATTTCTTTCAACCTATTAATAAAACACGTATACAATTATAATCTTCAAAATTCCATATTTTATCTACCAGTTTTAAGTTTTTCCCAAAATTAAATAAAAATTAGAAAAATGCTGGACAGTTAGTGCCCGATAAAATGTACAAAAGCGAACGAAATCATGCTCATGCAATGTGATTTTTGTTCGATTTTAAGACATTGGGTGTAAAAAGTTATTAACAATATCTTTGTATTAAAAGCTTTTTAATAGCTTAGAGAAACAGATTTTTCAGTCTCACAGCTATTATACAGGTGTCTGGCTTTTTGTGAAAATCAAGTGTTGCCAGCTGAATCGCCTCTTTTTAACTACCGCTGTCAAGAAAATTGATTTGATTCAAAGCTGTACCGCTATATCTCAAATCATTGAAGGAAGGAGTATGTTGCAATGTTATTGCGCAAATTGAACCATATATCTGTTAAATTTGAACCATAGCATCGCGTAACCAAATTTAAAAAGAACGATAATATGATTATATCTGGTAAAACAGAGATCTTCGATATAGCAGTAGGAAAAGGAGTCGCTCTACCGCTGGTAGAGAGCTGAGGATCATGAGTTCGATCCTGGCATTCGACTTAAAAACTGGGGTGCATGAACAACAAGGTGCATGTTAAATCTGCAACAGTTTACATTCCTCTCGTAGGTTGGGATGTGGAAGTTAGAAAAGAAGGATACCAGTTGAGGCACCAACCATGTTGTTTGACCGGAGTCGAAATTGCATGGATTTCCCACCATGGCTTATAAAGATAGAGCCAAACAAAAAGAGTTAGGTGCTTAACTTCGAGAGGGAGATGGGTGGTAAAAAGTTCAGAATAAAAGTATTTCTCGTTATGATTATTTACAGTAAAATAAATGTCAGATGTGGGCACCCCTTAGCTTTTCAATCTTTAAAAGACTCTAACAAGGGAAACTAGGGAAGTGTGACTCGCCAATTTTGAAATAAACTAGTGGGATGTCTGCCTTATGAGGAATAATTTTAGGGGGTAACATTCCTTTCGGCCCATAGAAGGTCCTGTGAGAGATAACAAAATAATTCAATGTATAGAAAAATCGGTATTTTATTACTTCAATGCAGACTATTAGTTATTGTAATTATCTCATACTCCAATTAATTTTGTGGTACTTTCACGTACTATATAATGCATATTTATTGTCAAAATGGATTTCGAAAATTTTATATATCTGTAGTTTTTCAGAAAAACCTGTTAGGTTAATTTAAAAAAAAAATTACATCAAATTTTTTAAATTTTTTTTCTTCAAAAAATTTTCCAAATTAATTGGAGTATTTAATTACAAATCATTTAATTAATAATTAATTAATGAGTAATTAATTAATTAATGATCAAATAATTAATTTGTTAATAAGCAAATCAATTAATTAACCAATTAATTAATAATTAATTGGAGTATGAGACAATCACAATAACTAATAGTCTGTATTGAAGTAATAAAATACTGATTTTTCTATACATTGAATTATTTTTTATCTCTCATAGGACCTTCTATGGGCCGAAACGAATGTTGCCTCCTAAAATTAATTATTGCTCATAAGGCATACATCCCACTAGTTTATTTCAAAATTGGCGAGTCACACTTCCCTAGTTTCCCTTGTAAGATTTTGTTGTTGTTGTCGTAGGCCAATAGGCGAAGGGGTGCGATTGTTCTTGCTTTCCAGTGGCGCCATCTATTACCAAGAATTCGACTTCTTCCACATTCATAAGCCACACCTGGTTATAGGGCGGAACCATTCATGCATTCATTTATTCTTCCACATATCTTAATTTTGACCTGAACCAAAGAATGATCCATCTCCATTTCAGTACAACCAGAGGTATAATTTGCTATGGAAACAGGAAGGATTTTTTGACCCGACAGATTTAACGTTCACCACTCACTATTTACTACACGGGGAGTTTTCTGCAGACTGGATTCGAACTCCCGTTCTCACGAAATTGAATTCAGCGCCCTGCCACCAGGCTGACATTGATATAAATGCTTTGATTCTCCTTATTTTAATTGTCAAACAAAAGTTCTGTTTGGAAGTTTTAAAAAAAATCTTTGATTTTTACTGTTTACAGCTAATACTTTTCTACAATTCATAAAGAATATTAAATTTTGCAATTATCAGCATTTATTAACTATTTAAACACTTACAGTCCCTAGCCATATTTAGACGCTCTATAAGATTCTATGCAAAAGTATAGTTATCAGGTGATACTATACAGTTGTATTGTTTTTACTCGGATGAAACCGGTTTGCTTTTGTTTACGTTCCTGTACCAATGGGTTAACATTGTAATGCAATACGCTAAAAATAAATACAAATAGGAAGTCTATAGAAAATCTCCCGAATGAAAACCCATTACATGTATGTTTAAATATAAAAGTATTGCCTATAAACTCGTGCAAANTCCTGTATCAATGGGTTAACATTGTAATGCAATACGCTAAAAATAAATACAAATAGGAAGTATATAAGAAATATCCTGTATAAAAACCCATTACATGTATGTTTAAATATGAAAGTATTGGCTATAAACTCGTGCAAATCATGTCATTATTAAAAAACTACAGTACGTCTAATCATTTGATCTAATTATTATAATATACTAATATAATGCTTGATATAATGAATATTCAATGTTTATATAATATATCGTCTAATTTATCCTATCGTTTAATTTAATCAATTGATACACGAACGTAAACAAGCGCAAACCGGTTTCATCCGCTTAAAAACATTAAAGCTGTATAGTATCAGTTGATAATTAAGATTTTACATAGAATCTTAGAGTGAGTCTAACAATTTGGTCAGGGACTGTAGATACTGAATATTTTTTATCAATTTTAATTTTATAAACATTGATAAGAAAATATTTAGTATCTAAGTCACGATCTCTTTTTCCAGAGCTCAAGAAGTCGGTTAATTTAAATATCACTGAAGATAAACAAAATGTAAGGTAATGTAAAAACTTTATTTTGTCGAGTTATTATTTAAAACAATTACTTTCCTCAAAAATCATAAAATTTCACGTAATTACTATAATTGTATCAAGTAAAAACAAGAGAATGCTAGAAGAATTCCCTTTCCACTAATTTTTTGAAAGTGCGGTTATTTTTTCAGAGAAAATAAGAAAAAAAAGTGGATTTCGTTTTCAATCAAATAAATTAGTCAGCCGTTAATTAAAATTATAAAAACTTGTTATTTTTAATGCTATAAAAAAGCTTTTGGTTGAATAGATCTTTTTTTTCTCTTCGCTATTTGCAAAATAATTGGAGAAAAACAACAAATTAAATTTGAGTTTTTAAAAGCTATTTTGTGCATTAACGACGGGAGAATAAAAAATAGTGTGAAATTATATTCATTTAAATGAAAGAGAAAATATGTAAAGTGTGGTAACGTTTAGATGCAAGTTGTTTGTTAAAAATTGCGTTAATGAAGTGAAAATATAAATAATAATTAATGTAAAAAATTTGGTTTATAATACTTAAAACTGTATTAAAATACGTTTTAAAATGCAGTGGATTGTGAGCGAAACTAGTAAAGAAAGGTTCTGTGTGATATTTTAGGGAAAAAATTCAGATTTTTTGGTGAAAGTTCGTATTTTGATCTTATTTAACTCTAAAACATTGTTTTATTTCTCCATTCATTAATTCTAAGTGAGAGATCCTAGTGAAACGTGCTGATAATGACCAAACGCTGAGATTTCTTTTTGACCGTCCGATTTATTTTTATTTTATTAGTGAAGTCATTGCACTTTATGTATGAATGAAGGTTTTAAATAACAAAAAATTTATATTTTTAGGGAATGGCATTATTAGAGCTTTTAGCTATAATAATAAACTGATTGGTTTGTTTGTCTGTGCGCTTGTGTTACTCTTTAAACTAGATTTTTAATTTTCTAGCTTATGACTCACGGGAGTTTATTGCATGTTGTTTAGCATTTATTATTTTATTTGCTGTGCCAGATAAGCTCAATGATCAACGTTAATGTTGTAGCATAGGTGGACTACGTTACCAAATAAGTATTCCTAAAGCAATTCACGTGTTAATTTTGTTTTGCTTTGCTATGTATTTAGATAGAACTGAATATAATTTATAATCAACGAATTTTAAGTAAAGAAAAAACAGCTAACCAGCTTATCGCTAACTTACAAAACCAATTTATCTCTAACGTTCGCCAACCCATGGATTTGCTTTAGCAGTTCCCTTTGGCTCTCGTTTATTGAATACGTTGCTTTCGTCTAGTTTTGTATACTTTTTTGAGGACTAAAGTTTTAAATAACTAGGTCATAAAACTTTTCTTTGGTTAAAATTAAAAATATTTGTTTGGTTTCTCTGCACTGAATTTTAAATAAATATTTTTTTTAACAAAAAATATTAAATATACACATTTTAAAATTAATTTGAAATTACCCATAGCTTACACATTTTTTTTAAGAAGACGTTTAAAAATGTCAGTGTTCTGAATTACCACAGGTATAAGTCCTTTATTTTACCACGAAAATGTTAAATGAATTAGAACTAAAGAAGTGTAAGAAAACTGAGTATAGTCATAAAAAAAAAAGTTAAAATTTAAGTAATATTAGGATGTTAAAATAAAATTTTAAGCTGAAACCAATATTGACAATTCAAATTTCTCTAAAATTATCAACCTCTGAATTTTATTTTTTTCCTTTGTAACCATTTCTAAATTTCAATATTCAGGCACACAACAAGGATAGCCCATGCAACAAATATCTAAATGGAAATGTGTTTTCTTAAACTCGCTTATGACTGCTTCCAAGTTTGATATTTTATTTCTTGATATTTTATATAATATATAGATACAATGAAAATCAAAATTAAGGGAGAAATAATGCTAATTCCTTTAAGAGAAACATAAAAAAATCACCATATAATTTGACACCGATGCTGCTTGATTAATTTTGTTATTAGGAAGTACTTGAAATAAAAAAAGGCTTTTGTTCTAAAAACCGAATAAATGGAAGAAAGGATACTAAACAGAAGCAAAAGAAATCACCAAACTATTATTGGCTCCAATGATGTTCAATTAATTTTGGAAATAGACACTAATTGAAATAAAAAATTAAGCTATTGTACTAAAAGCCAGATTAATGGAGAAACGGTTCTAATTCATTTATTAGAAAAATAAGAAATCGCTATTCCCTTTTTGAACGCCAAGGATTATGCTCAAATAATTTTTCTAATAATTGCTAATTGAAATTAAAAAAAGTGAGCTACGGATTAAAAAGCAAAATTGATGGAGAAATGATACTAATGATGATTCGTTTAGAAGAAGCGTAAAAAACTATTATACGTCATTCGTGCTTAATTATTTTTGCAATATACGCGCTTGATAAAAGTTTTTGAGCTAAAGTTGGATTGAGTCATGAAATATGAAGTATGCATTCGAGATTAAAAATATTCTAAAAGAAAAGTAAAATGCTCGAGATTAAAATTACTCGCATTTTAACTTTGCATCCAATATAAAGCAACAGTCATTTATCTTAATTTTATCATGCCTCCTAAATATTATATTCGATTTTAAAAAATTTAAAGATAATTCTAAGAAACTATTAGTCCCATTAACATAATTTAGATCAGACGGGAGTAAAACAAGATACATTTGCTTTATAAGGAATAATAAGGAGTTATTGACGAAATGTATTGAGCATCTTTATCTCATTTCATTCCATTTTTTATTCTAATTCATAATCGTCCTCCTCATTCTATTCATCCATCCATTCATTATCATTATTAATATATTTATTTCACTTATTTTTTGCTTATTTAATAAATTTTGCTTATATTTAATTATTTATTTATTATTTTTCTTTTCCTGCTTGAAAAATGTTATATATGCCTTATATATTTTCTACATTCATCATCACCCTCCTCATATCCTTCATCCAACCATTAATATTATTAATATGCTTATTTCAATTATTTTTTTAATTACTTTATTAATTTTACTTATTTAATTATTTATTTATTAATTTTACTCATTTAATTATTTATTATTATTCTTTTTATAGACCAAAAATTTTATTTATGTTTACATATTTTCTAGCACAGACGATCCTGATAAGACTTGTTTCATCATCCGTATATCAGAGAAATTGAATAGACTTTATTCTAAGTTCCTTACTTTTGAAAATGATGAAGAACTGAAGAATAGTATAAAGGAGAAAAAAGAATTTTTAGTAGTGATTGAGCTGATGAATGGGGAGTCTCGTAAAGAAATATTTAGCTCAGAAAATATAACTATGAATAAATTACAAGGCGTAAAATTAGAAATGTAAGTAATTGATTTTAAAATACTATCCATACTATCATTTCCCAAGCATAATTATTGCAAGAGCTTAAATCTTATTAAAAACTATTTTATGCTTCTTCAAACTGAGAAATAATAATAAAAAGTATATTGAATCAATAAATATGCATACAGAACAAATTTATTCCTCATCTTTGGGCCTTTTTGGATAAAACTAATCCGCACTTACGTTAAGAAAACAATGGGAGTTTGCTTAAGGAAATTAAAAGGAATCCAGAACTCATTATTAGAGATAGAGGATTCACAAATTCAATTCATATGGATTCAAAAATTCAATTTATATGGATTCACAAATTCGATAAGTATGCATTCACAAATTTAATTCATATGGATTTAAAAATTCAATTCATGTGGATTCAACAATTCAATTCATATGGATTCAAAAATTCAATTCATATGGATTCACAAATTCAATACGTATAGATACACAAATTTAATTCATATGGATTCAAAAATTCATTTCATATAGATTCAAAAATTCAATTCATATGGATTCACAAATTCAATACTTATGGATTCACAAATTTAATTCGTATGGATTTAAAAATTCAATTCATGTGGATTCATCAATTCAATTCATATGGATTCGCAAATTCAATTTCTATTTCTGCAGATAGAATTCACTTCATATATTACTATTTGTCCATAAGTATCTGAACAACCATTCAAGGGATCATGGTGTGAGGATGTTTTTATAGCTCAAACATATTAGTTCTGTTATCAGAAATATAAGATACATGTGGACATTCTGGGTAATACTGTTGTCCAAACTCTATGGAAATATTCCGGGGAAGGCTTATTTCTCTTTCAGCAGTATAGTGACTCAATTCACTCATCAAGACTTAGTTTGAAGAAATATATACTTAAGCACTGGACACAATTCACCTATCTAAATCTCATAGAACACCTTTAGGATGTCCAAAAGAATATGATATAACTTCTAAGTAGAATAAAGCATGAAAACAGCGTGGATAAAGTACAAATAATCTAATCTAAGTATAAAAAGTCTAATAATCTGATCTAAGTATAGAAACAGTTATACTAAGTATTTCATTTTATAACTGGTGTTGAATAGCTCACTCAATTTTGAGTTTACAACTACCAATGTTCAGCTCCGTAGCTTTGAAATTTTGAACCTAATCCTGAAGACAAGGTAACTTCTGGTTCAAGTATTGGGAGAAATTTGCCTTCGTGGAAGAAATTTTAATGGAACAAACCCGCATTTGCGTTACATGGGAAGGAAAACCCGAAAACCCCTCACGATTAGCCTGACGGCAAAGGAACTCTAACCTATGTTCCGTCAACCACAGGGTATAATTTACGTAAGCACTGTGGTCTGTTAAAGTGGGGTTTAAAATTCGTATCGCTGGGATTCGAACCCAAGTTACCTCAATGGAAGTCGAGCTCTCTGTTCCCTGAGCCACCTCGGCTGTGACATACTAAGTGAGTCTGTTTCTGTACTTTCATTTGCGCTTTAATCAAGTTGTTTTATTGTTTTAACCTTTGAGATCAATTAGAACCCAGATTATTGAGATTGAGAGGAATTAGAGCCAGAATACCGACCATCTTCAGTGCCAACATTCACTTCAGCAGAGGTCATTGGTCAATAACTGGTGGAAAGACATCTCAGACAAGTGTAGACTGACAACGATGCAAAAGGAGACCAATATCATATGGAGTCTGTGGCAAATTATTAGACGCATTGTAATATTCTATGTAAAATCTTAATTATCAGGTGATACTCTATACAGCTTTATTGTTTTTACGCGGTTGAAACCTTTTTGCTCTTGTTTACGTTCGTGTATCAATTGTTTAACATTGTAATGCAATACGTTAAAAATAAATACAAATAGGAAGTATATAAAAATCTCCTGAATAAAAACCCATTACATGTATGTTTTGATATAAAGGTATTGCCTATAAACTCGTGCAAAACATGTCACTATAAAAAAAACTACAGCGCTTCTAATAATCTGATCTAATTATTACAGTATAATAATGTAATACCTGATCTAATAATTATTCCATAATTATATAATATATCGTTTAATTTGTCCAATCGTCGAATTTATATTCGATATCGCCTAATTTAACCAATTGGTATCCGAACGTAAATAAGTGCAAACCTGTTTCAGTCGCCTAAAAACAATAAAGCTTTATGGTATCACCTGATCATTAAGATTTTGCCCAGAATCTTACAGTGCGTCGAATAATATAGCCAGGGACTTTAAGTGTATGCCTTAGGAAGTCTGTAGCGCTACGTTAGGATGCTTTTGACCAAATAGAGAAATTTTTTTTTTTTTTTTGAAAACCATTAAATGTTTACTGGTGCAATTAAAAAAATGGCTTGATGTAAGTTTTATGAAATTTGAGCTTTTCTTTAAAGTGAAATATTGTATCTCTAGCATAATTCTTCATAATTTTTTCAGCTCCTGAACTTTCCATTTAAAATTTAAAAGTTCAAGGAATTCTCTTAGTTTAGCAAGATGAATGTTCCTTTTTTGATATGAATAGGGCATTGAACTCACGGAGCATTACGTTTCGTAATTTCTTGATTTAATCAGTAGCTAGTTCTTGTTTTGTAATTTTGTTTAAAAATGTACTTTAGTAAATTTGGATACTGAATTTTAAAGTTTAAGGATGTAGGAATTTTTAAAACCTTCTCAAAGTCTTAAGTCTTTTAAAGTTGAAATTTAATTTGAAAAGAATTTAAAATTCTGTAATTAAGATCAGAATTTTAATCATTTTTCAATGATTAAAATGAAACAAAAATTATTCAAAAATATCCATTAGTTACTGAATAGATAAGATAAATTTCAGATAGACGGTAGATTAAAACTGAGAAAGAAAAATAATTTTTTTCGGTCTGAAGGGTAACACCTATAAGCATTCTTTGCATGATATGAACTTCTGAGTTCACTTAAAAACAATAGCATTCTTTTATGTATTTTTTAAGTTTTCGTGATTTACAGTAAAAAGTAAAAAAAAAAATGTTCCAATAAAACTTTACTCTTTGTTATACGCGATGGCACTGGTGTCCGATAGTTCAGCGTACTATAACGCATATATAAAAGTAGGCTTAGTAAAAGAAGGCTTAACTTTAAAAAAGGAACGATTACAAGTAGGCTTAACGTTTGAAAACCAGTGTATGTATAATTTAAAAAATAAATATCAAGAGTTTTGCATTTCAAAATTGTATTGTTTTCCAATAAATATAGTATATCGTGTATGATTTTCGTTTATATTTTTAATTTTTCTTTTATATTTAATACTCATTGTTGTTACTCCAAGGCTAAAAGCGCCAGGGTCTTGAAATTGGCACGGGGCTACAATGAGTAATTTTAGCTCCAGATCCAAAAAATAGTTAAAAGTTTTTTATTATTTCGTGCAGGAGAGGTGTTTGAAAAATAAATTTATCGTATTGATTTAGCATTAGTCGCATTAGTCATTGTTATAATTAAAACTGCAGAAGATTCTGTTTAGGAGTTTCTGTTGAGGATCATTGGCGTTAATAAGCGTATGGTTAATTATTTACGGTTCATTCAAACGCCAATGGCTCTCAATTAATTTAGGTTATGAATACTGCTGGTATTGCGGTAATTTCTTCTGTTTATTACTGTCCATCTTAAGAGATAAGTAGCAATTTTATTGGCAAAAGTTTTGACTATCTTAAATTTACCTCCAGCAACAGCATTATGCCAAATGATTATGATTATTTCGCTCATTATTATTACTATTATTTATTTATTTTTTTGCTAGGATGAACTTCTGAGAAAGTGTTTTGTTTAATCTAATAACGTAAAATCACCGGGAGGGGCAATAAATATTAGAAAGACAGAAATAAATAAATATTAGAAAAAAATAAAGCGCATTTTTTAACGAGTTACCGAATTCTGAAACAAAGCAGTATTCAATAAAATAGTTTTAAAAAAAATTTAAAACGTTTTTAAAAACAATATTATTTTTTTTGAATTTGCACGAAAAAAAAGAGATAAAATATTCCGTGTAACTTATAAGTATCAATTGATATAGTTTCAGATACTTTTCTAGCTTCTATGTTAATTTTATATAAAGTTTGAAATATAGGTTTATAAATTTTTTTAAAGAGAACCGTTTGAAAATTTGGCGATTTGTTTGATCTTGATATTCTTGTTCGAGAAACTCCAACATTTTAGCTTTTTTCTTTAAGGTCTGCAGAAAGTCTTGCAGATTTTTTTTAAAACTTTTTTTTATTTATCATTGAACAGCAGACCCAATTTTCGGGTTTACGACTACTAAAGTTCAACTCCGTAGCTTTGTAATTTTGAACCCAATCCAGAAGACAAGGGAACTCCTGGATCAAGTATTGAGAGAAATTTTGCCTTCGTGGAGGACTTTGATTGAATTAACCAGCATTTGCGTTACATGGCGATGAAGACCATGAGAACCTCCCTAGATTAGCGTGACGGCAAAGGGACTCTAACCCATGATCCGTCTACCACTGAGGATATTTCACGTCTGCCCAGTAGACGGTGCAAGCCGGATATGGATTTGTATCGACCAGCCATCGCTGGTATTCGAACGTGGTTCACCTCATTTTAAAGCGAACGCTCTATTTCCTGAGCCATTGCGGCTCTGGCAGAAAGTTTAAAATGTAGGCTTATAATTTTTTTTAAGAAAAGCGAATGAAAATTCGGCTGCTTATTGTGTCGTTTATTTGGTTTATCTGTTTTTTTTTTAAATTCTTAAGAAAGTCTTGCAACACGTATTAATGTAAACTTTATAACTGAGACTATATTGGCTCAATTCTCATAAGTAAGGCGCAATATTTTCGTACACAACCATAAAAAATGTTTTGTGTTTTTTAAATTTTTTAAAATTATTTTATTTTTTTAATATTTTGAATCAACTAAATATTTTAGTTCTAAACTACTTTCTTTATCCTTAATATTTTTATTCTTTAGGTCTAAAAGTAAATTACTATTCTGTGTAGATGAAAGATGCGGAAAAATTCAATTAAAAGAAAATACTCCTGTTGCAATTTTATTCGAAACATCAACAAAATATAAACGTAAGTACAATAACTATTAATTTTAAGAATTTTAATATTGCGAGCGTAAATACTGAACCAAACACAAACATTTTTTTCATAATTAATGTTTAATATATCATCCCTACGATTGCAGAACTTGTTTTAATAATTTTTGACACTGATTTTTCTAAGTATATTGGGTTGTTATTATATCAATTCTAACAATGTTTCCCCCTTTTAACTAATTCCTAGTTAATTCACAGTATCATAAGTATCAACAAAAAACAATGTGATTATTGCTTACAACTGAAAATTCCTCCTAAGAACATCATGAAACTCCGTTGAAAGAAAACACGTTTTTTTTTTATTCAATTTCTTCAAATAATTCAAATATATGAATCAACTGCTTAAGATACCATAAAAAAAGTAAGAGACAAATTAAAAGATTATTTAATACTGAAACAATTATAAATAATAACGAAAATACTAAATTGTCCGCCTCAGACCAAAAAATTTTCAAAATTGTACCTAAAATAGTCGTTGATCAGCAGATCCAATCTTGAGCTTACGACTACTAATGTTCAACTCCGTAGAAATGCCATTTTGAACCCAATAAAAAAGACAAAGAAACTGCTGGAACAAGCATTGGTAGAAACTTGCCTTCGTGGAGGACTTTTTGATGGAACTATAACCAGTATTTGCTTTACATAGCGAGGAAAACCTCGCAAGGTTATCTTGTCGGAAAGGGGACTCTAACCCATGATCCGTATACCACTGAGGATATTTAACATCAGCACTGTGATCGGTGCATGTGCGGAGTTCCTATAGACCGGCCATCGCTGTTATTCGAACCAAAGTCAGCTCATGGGGAGACAAGCAGAGTTAATATTAAACAAGGATCAATAAAGGAAATAAAACAGAGTTAGCATAAAATACCTTAATATCAGAGCTAACTGATACTCTAAAGTTTAGTTATCCATGGTTTAAAATCCTCAATCGGTAATGTTAAAATTAAGCGAGTACCTAAAAAGGTAATAAAATAAAGTTCATAAAAATTACGTAATATCCGATTTAACTGATGGGCCCTCATTTAGTAAACCCTGGTTTAAATACTTTAAATGTGGACTTGAAAAAAAAGATGAAATTGAAAATACATTAAAAAAAAAAAGGGAGTCAGACTTTTGAAAAAGAACATCGATTAAAAGAGCATGCTTATGAAATTTCCGTCGATATATCTGTTGTTTTTTCAAAGATTTATCAGCATAAAAATATTGTTTATTTCAGGTAAAACGTTTTCATTGGAGTTGAGTAGCCCTTCAGCTGTTTCGACAGAATTCAGTTTTCTTGCACATGAGTTCCCCTATAGTGCAAATAGTGAAATGATTCAACGTATCTGTCTCGAGTCTTGACAACTTGAAAGTGATCTATTAAAACAACGCAGATTATATAGGATATATATTACAAGTTGTAGTTACAAAAACTACCCAAGTGATGTACATATCAGAACCGTGTTGTATTTATATGAGAAATGCGTGGACATTTTTTTCAGGAACATATCATTGTAAAAAAAAATCAAAAATAAATTAATAGACTGCTGTAATTATGTATTAAAAATAAATGAAAAAAAAAACATGTTTATGAAGTCGCTGTCTTTATTTTGAAATATCTATATGATTATACAAAATGTTCATAAGAGGAAAAAAAGATCCATATTAATACGTCAATCTATGAAACAAATGCAATTAGAATGATTAAAGGACATTTCATTTCTGTTTCGACGAAGAAATAACGACTAACTAATGGAAACCTTGGAAAATATTTCAATTTCTATTATTTTAATAGGCTTTGAATCTTAAGATCAATTGCATGATCCCTAATTACTGATAAATGTTTTGTAATTCGGAGGCATTTTTTTTCCTTTCATATAAAAGAACTTATTTCTTTATTCAAATGAAAAAAAAAATTCATTTCTTCTTAGAAAATTTTTCGAAACTAAGAATTTTTTGCTTATCTCATTGGGACAAATCATTTGACATGTATGATGAAATTATAATAAATTACAAAGTATATGGCTATTGAAGTTAGATATTAAAAGGTTAAAAAAAATTAAATACTTGTTATTGTTTCACAGTTGCATGATTTTTTACTTATGTCCCTTGTCAATATCAGCAAGACTGCTAGGAGAAATCAGACAGAATTTTTAAAGTAGAGCGTGGGCTTCTTGTTTTTCAGTGGCACCATCTACGGCCAAGTTTCAACCGCACACACGTCACTGCCCGTTTTACAAGAAGGACTCATTCGTACTTCATTCATTCATTTACAGATCAAAATTTCGACCTGAACTAGAGAACGATCCATCTCCAATTCAGAACCCCCAGAGGTATTGATTTGTTACCGGAACTTGGAGGTCCTTATGACTCCTACAGATTTAACGTGTACCAATCACCATTCAATATAGTCACAATCTTCGGCCGTTGGGATTCGAACACACGATCTCACGAATATTTCACTAAGAGTTTCCTTTATATCTTCAAGTATATCGATTCCCGTCTGAGACACTCAGTGGTGAGAAACACAAAAAAGGAAGCTTAAAAGAAGGTTACAAAAAAAAGGTTTTATTTCCTACGACGATTCAGCAGCAAATCACACGGGGAACGGAGTTAATTTTGGGTCAGTAACAATTAAGAAAAATGCAATCGATATTTTAAAACAATAAAAGTTTGCTAAAAGATAAAAATGCCATCACAGTTAAAAGGCAAAGAACTTAAAAAAGTCAGTTAATAAAATTCAAGTGGTTAGATTTACAACTGAAAACAAAATAAAATCCTTTCGATGCAATTTTTGGTTTACACGAGATGTAGCAGCAAAGCAAACATACAAAATATCCATTAAATGTTTCATTTTATTTGCATCTTAATAATAACTCGTCGAACAAAACGCGTACTCGTGAGGAAGGAAATCCCAGTGCTTTCTCAGACACGCTCGTATTGTGGTACAACAATGGAAAGCGCGTTATTGACTGAGTTAACTAAATAAAAATTTAGTTTGTAAAAAATAAAAATTTATTAAATTTTAAATAAATTTTCATTAATAACCTAAAACAATGTGTTTTTTTTATAGTTTTATAACATATTTTATACTGTCTTTCACCTATGACTTCAGTGTCAATCACCGATGACTATCGTAGTCCAAACGGAAAGTTCCGTGTCTGTCACCGATGATTTTTAAGACAGTCAAAGTGTTAATAAGAAAAAAGTACTCCGAAAATTAGGATAATCGATGTAGTTTCGTGTTTAAGTAAAAATATTGATAAAGATTGGAGTCTTAAATCAAACGAAAGCAACAAAATCATACTTGATTATATTATATATTTGTCACGGTAAATGACCGCAATCAGGAGAATGTCGACTTAAGCCGGTGAATGCCAACAATCACATAGTCACTTTTATAAATTTCCGAAATATTTGTTATATCCGATTTGATATTAGTTAATTCTATGATATCATTTTATTTATTCGATATTTTAATATCTGTTGAGAATAGATTAGGAGAAACATAAGTATTCGGAGTCCGGATTAAATGCAAACTGGGAAGTGGTACTGAACCATAAAAAACATTTATGTACGGCATACCGGGCAAATGCATACCGGACAGTAGCACTCAACTAGACCTAGTACATATTTCGGACATTTACCAAAGCGACTATGTGATTGTCAACAGTTACCAATATCGGTCATNTATGCCTGGAGTATTGCAGAATGTTCGATTGTCCATGCGCCGGAGATGTGAGGTGTACATTGTAGCCGGTGGCAGAAACTTCGAACACTTACTTTGGCCCATGTACCATATGATTTTTTCAATGTATTATTATAGCGATTTTTCACTTACGGTCTCTTTTCTTTATGGTGCTTCTGTGTACGCCACCTCTTCAGGAAAGCATTTCCGACCCCACATTGCTATATGATTTTGAGTCGTCAGGATGCCCCCTACCCCTCTTAGAAGTTCTGAAACGCTTAACTGAGACACCCTGTATATATATATATATATACACCACCTGATAAAGTTGAGCCATTTTAACTGAAATAAGCACGTATTTTCTGTGCATCATCGTATTTCAACAAAAATTAAAAGTGCCAATTAAATGTAGCATTTCAAAGTAAATGCTCCAGAACTGTTTTATTTTTCTATTAAAAAACCCTTTTTCCCAAAAGTATTTTGTAACAATTTTGAAAGCATAAGCAAATAGAAATATTGCTTAAATATGATTGTCTCAAAACAACATGAAACAGTTTTGAAAACCTTGATTCGATAACTGTACTGAAATTTAAGTGTCCAAAACATTTTTGTAATAATACATCTTAATTACATTTCTTCTTAAATACGATCCCTCCTCCAAAAAAAAGTAGAAAATTTTAAGGATTATTTAAATCATATTAAATGTTTAGTATTATTTTAATTGTATAAAAACTATTTTCAAACATAAATTAATCTTTTTTGCTTGGGGAAAAATTATATCATTTTAATTATAACAACAGAGAGTAAAAATATTCAAAACTAAATCTGCATATTATTTATCCGATATTAATATATAATTTATTCCAAATCAATATATTAGAATAATATATAGTGAAAATTTAAAATTTAACGATTTAAATATACCTTACTCTAAGCCAACCATTGATTTAACGCACAAAGTAGCAATTAAGGAATCTTTAAATGGCTGGATTATTTTAAAACTGCTTTGAAATAAATAAAAAAAAAGAAAAGGAATAAATTTAAAAAAATACAATTCACTACAAAATAAAGAAGCTGCGATCACAGGTTGCTCATTGGCAAAATGGTTGTTGTCTAATTTTTTTTTTTTTGAAAATAAACCATTTGGAGTTTTTTCATCTTCATCTTGGACAGCTTTAACTTTTAATTCTGAACTGCTAGATACACAATTTCGCAGACATGTTTAAATGCAGCTCAGATACATTCTGTGTAAATTCTTTGGATGACTGAATAAGACATTGAACAGCCAATCGAGATCAATATTAAAATTTTCGGATTGGTACAATGGTGCTTGATGGAGATTGTAAGCTGCATCATACACCCGCTTTGGATTCACAAGTTTATATATGAAATATGATTTGAAAGCTCGGCTTTTTACCAATTTTACAGGAATAGGGAATGAATCTTTTATATTGTGTGGAAGACAGTCTGCGGTCTTGTGCAAGTTATTGGGTACGTTGACAATGGATCCTTTTATCCTTAACTGATGATCAACACCCAGTTCTCGCATTTGCATGAAAGGGGTTCGGAGAGTCACCATTCGCTCTTCAGTAGGGTTCAATTCTTTCAACCACTTTCTTTAGGACCGGCTTCATGCTTGCGTTTGCGAACGGAATCCTTTGGTTTTTCTGTTTGTGTGTAACGCTTAAGGTATTCCCGTCTATGCTCTTTGGCTTTTTCAACCTCGGTAAGTTCAGGCCTTAGGCATCGTTTTTTTTCCTTGCTTCAACTCTAACTTTTGGGATCATGTCAATCTGTTTGGACCCTCTTTATGTGTGATATTCATCTCAATTAGTATTGAAAACGATCCTGTTTGAACTGCTGATTAGAATTTCTGATTCTTAATTTAAACAATAAAAGCAAAAATATCGCACAAATGATGAAATTCTCTTTTATTCACAACTCAATAAGTATTTATGGGATCTCTCTGGTCCCATATCTCAAAAATAAACTCATCAACTTAATGCATAATAAAATTAAAAGTGAAAAAAAGAATTCTAAAAAAATTATCAAACAGCAGCCGTCGCCATAGCAACTGAATGCTAATACTCTTGATTATTGTAGTTGAAAAGTGAGGGCGCCATGAAATCCAAACCAAGGCCCATTTTGCCAATGGATTATAAAAAACGTCTATAATCGAAATGTGATAACATAGAAAACTGAATTTGTGTAAGATGCCCGTCCATCATCAAAAACAAAAACTAGAGACAAATTAAAATATTTCAACATAAAAATACCAGAAATATCTCAGGTAGTATTCTACTGTAGTCTTAAAATAAAATTTCTGAGCATTTTCAAAGCGTACGTAAATTATATGCTAGACAGTAAAAAAAAAAGAAGAAGTCTGGTACTTAATTTGTTACCTTGCGTTGAAAATCATGTTAATTTAATAATAATTAGAGACCGAGTATTCAAACCTAAACCAATGTACCTAATTTGAAAATTTAAAACCATTTAATAGCATTAAATTCTCCAATAAGTTAATAATTCTAATATATTTTCCACTTCATTTAGATTTCGAATGCTTTGAACTAGAGTACAAATAATTACTCGTATAATTACATCTTTCTCGAAGGGGAGTTCTTGAAATTTTAGAGAACACAAATCTAGACAGCCATTGATTTCCCCTGCAAAAGGGCAATTAAAGAACACCTTAATTAATCCACTTCACTAATTGCGGCATTAGGAGACGATTAAGTCTCTAAGTAGCTGGATTCTTTTTATAACTGCTTTGGAATAAGATAAGAGAAGTAAAGACGGCGGCTTTGTTCAAATCTCTAAGTTTCGATAATTTTCTCAGTCTTCTCTTTAATAAAGATGTTTCCGTAATCAGGAAGTCTTGGAATCTTCCTTAAATAATTTTATATCTCTTTTTACTTTTTGCGATAAGATTTCAGTAAAGCATTTGATATTCAATTATACTGATGTATATTAATATTGTGTTGTGTGCAAACGCTGATCTTGTTAATGATGTAGAAAAAAAAGAGCTCCGGGAGACATTAAAGTAATTAAATTAAGAGAAGCCAAAATGAATTGTTGAGTCAGATAGTTCAAAGCCTTAGATTTCTGACTGATGAATAAATTGTATTGCTATTACGATTGCATTAGTTTACATTTATTGATAATGAATGCTTAATATTTTATTATGGTAAATTCTCATCTTCCCTTTATATTAAACAAAGTAGTCATTGTATTTTTCAGAGACTTGCTTGATCAACAATTGTTTGTTAGAATTTATTAATTTATTTAAAAAGAGTTATTAACAGTATTTTTCGCTTAGCCATTTGAATAAGGCTTATTTTTTATTGAAAGAAGATATAGTCTACTTATTCGAAGAAAATGTTTTTTTTTCCTTTAAAGAAGGAAGGAGTGGAATAAGTTAAGAATTTGAAATTTAACAGAAACAAAATACTTTTAACAAATTAGGGTAAGGCAGTAGAAAAATAAGTATTTTTTTTCAGTGAGGCAATTAAATGTATCTTACTCTTCTAAAAGATAATTGATTATAGAATTAGAGAATAGTTAAAATTATTTTTTCCAAAGCATACAAATCTGCAGTAAAACGCTCTACGAAGAGCCGTTTTTTTTAAAAAAAAAGTATACTTTTTCTTTCTTTATTCTGACGGACCGGTATCACCTACAACTTTTTTTTGTAATATAACTAGTAAATATTTCGATTTTATATAATAATAGTTACATAAAGACATAAAAGTTTTTTGATCAAAAATTATGTCCTAGAAATTCCTCCGTTAAAAGAAATGACGGCAAATGAATTAAAAGAGTAGGCTGTAAAATAAATAATAAATAAAGGAAAAATCTTAACTTCTGCAATAAACGTCACTAAATTATACAATTTGAGTTTGAAATACTTCGATCACCAAACGTTCGAATCAACAGTCCTTTAAACGTGCTAAAGAAAACGTGCAATGTAAAGAGAAAACTCCTTTTACTCCTGCAATAAGCGCTACTTAAGTATACAATATGGGTTTAAAATACTTCGCTGACCAAAGTTTGAATCAACAGTCCTTTAAATATGCAAAATGTTTTTTTGTTCGATACAAGTAACCAATAGTTCAAAATACTTTCTCCGACCCCTCAGTCCTCGAATACATTATTTTAAGGTGATAGTGTTGCATTTCAGGAAAGGGAAATGTTAGTAATCGTTTAAAATTATTTTGCTAAATTAAACCTTTAAATATACTATCAGTAAATCATTTTCGAAACAGCCCACTGTGGGTCAGGGACATTATCTTATAGTAACTTTTTTCAATGGCAAAACAAGGTGAGAAGTCAAGTAATCATCAAAATTAAATTTTAAAAAAATGATGCAAAAATTAAAAAATATCTAACATATTTAATTATCAATTCAAAATATGGATGAGATTAAAATGCTTCAATGCAAATGAAATTTTACGCTCACTGAATTTCAGTAATAAAACTTTATTTTTCTGCTGATAAAGAGAACTTGTACCAAGTAAAGTCCAAGAAAAAAGTAATTTCTTCAATGGCGAACAAAAACTTTTCTATAAAATATAAAATGCTTATGTTGAACACAAAAGTAGAATATTGGCTCTGTCTACTTAAGCCTCCTCTTCTTTTCGCACTTTATACTTGTAATATTTTTTCTTTACTCCTTTCCAAAACTTTTAGAGATACACCTTTCACATATGAATGGTATTTTTTATATATATCTTACTAGTTTTCTAAATCCCGAGTAAGGTATCTACGATATATCTTCCTCCCTGGAATAAAGCCCCTTTACAATCCTTAAGCCCCTGCATCGCCCCGGTGAAACGCTTTCTCTTGTCAATTTGATAGACAGCGGACATATTGGAGACAAGAACAAGCCTGGGCACGTTTCTTTTTTCAAGTACCCACTACTCCTCTACCCCTAACAGAGATAGGGGGATTACCTGTCAATAGAAAGACTATAGCAGGGCCTATTGCCGTAATGTTCCATGACGGCAGAACAAGCGGTCTCCGCACCTGGGGTTCCGGCCCTGTTAGCTCAAAGAGCCCGCCGGGGAGCAATTGTTTCCAATGAAAGCAGTTCTCCTTCCCTGTGTAATGTCATTGCTGAAATTATTATCAGCGGTGTCTCTTCCCTTTGCTTTAATGATAATAGGTAATCAATACCGTCTTCTCAAGAAGAACGTAAAGAATTTTCATTACAAAACTTCTAGGTATCGCTTGGTGGTATTCGGATAGAAATTATTTAGAAAAATATTTTGATCACTAGAATTTTTTTTTTAATTTATATATTGATATTAGAATATTATTTATATAAAATTAATGAGTATTTAAAAATTTTCTGTTCTATTACCCCGTTTTTTTCTTCTATTTTTTTAACCTTAATGGTAATAAATAATCAACACTATTGAAACAAAAAAAATGTAAAATACTTCTTGTATGAACCTTGTTAGTTTGACTTGTAAAAAGTTGACTTTAAATTATTTATAATTTGAATTGACCTTTAAGTAATTATTAACATTAGCCAAATTAGCATTAGCATATTGTTATAATAAATGTGAAAATAATGATTATCAAAATTTGATCTGAAGAGAAAAGTAACTTAAGAAAACTCTCTCTGAAAATAGTAAAGAACTAATTTACTTAAAAACTGATTTTTGGGGGGGGGATATAAAAAAATATATGCGCTAAAAAAATATGTAAAAATTTTTCATTTAAATTTAGTATATTTGAACTGTTGAATTATGGAAATATTTATAAAAATAATTTGGCCTAAAATAAGCATTAACAATGTGCTTTAATTGACAGAAAAAAGTTATTATGGTAAAAATAATAAATATTTTAACATTTTCTGTTTGAGTCAAACATAGTAATAAAATTTTTTCGCTGTTTATGGTTATAACATTTTTGATCGAAATTGCTTGTTTGCTTTAACGATAAAAAATACACAAGCAAAGAAAAATAGTAAATATTTCTATTATATAACTTACTTGTTTGACTTGTGTTAATAAGATATATATAGATAATGTAAAATGTAAAAAAAGAAATTTAATTCGATTCTTCATAAACAGTTTATCCAAAAACATTATTATTAATAATGGTCATGGAAAAAATGCGCTTTTATGATAAGTGAATTCAGTAATATATTCGAATTTAAAATCAGAAAAAAATTCGGTCTAGTTGAAAATGTTGTTCAAAAGATAAGATATTTTTATTTTGCTTACAATAATTTTTTTCAAACATTATTAAATAAACTAAAGAAATATTCTTTATATTTTAGGAAATAAAAACAAAATTTAATCTAAAATTTACAATTTAAGTCGTACAGTCGTTTTGAATATATCTTTAAACTACAGACTGCAGTTTTTTGCAATATCACTTGAATTTGAGGCTTGTTTGTTTTTGTTACCTCAATAATTTTTTTTTACTATTAATGCGTTCTTTATTCAAAATTAAGAATAATCCATGAAAAAATAGTCAGCGCAATAAAGAACATTTTTCCCAAAGATAAAAAAAATATCAAAAATTAAAAAAAATCTCTGTAATTAATATGCTTGATAATAACGACTTTTATGTCATTTTTCCTTACCTACTTGCATGCCGATTTTCTAAATTAATCATTTAAAATGTCATTCTAATTTAAAGTGTGTAAATTTTGAACAAAATTTGAAAATGCACTAAAATAATTTCAAGAAAAAATATAACCTTTCTGTAATATGTGAGACTCGAAAAAATTCTTGAACCATAACCATCCTTCTTATAGGAAATATTCATTCACTTTAGACAAAAGGAGAAGATATGTAAAAAATTAAGAATCATTTAATAGATTTTTTTAACCAAACATTAACGTATTTTTTCTTGGGAGTGATTTTCTTGAAATGACCCTAAATCTTAATTTTTTTGCAGATTATAGCATTCACTGTAAATGTATTTTACTGAATAAAAATAAAATTAAAATTGTTTTCACTTTACAGGAATTATCCCAAATATTCCTTTTATTTGTATTTCGGGGAAACAGCAATAGTATTGTTTTGCAGATATTCAATGGTCAGCCGACAAAATCACTTTTCAAAGTGCTAATCAAAACAATTTTAATAATCAAAAAAGTTTTAATAAGCAAATGACTTAATTGCTATCTTCTAGTATCAACACTTAAAAAAATTCCGTATCGAATTACGTGAAAAATTTCCGGCACCCAGGCTACATCATCAATAAAATTAATTTTGCCATAAGAAAAACATTATCAATGTGAAATTTTATACCGTATATTTTACAGTAATAGATATGTGCAATAGGACTAAATTTGACTAGTTTTCAAATAGTGTTCTTCGAATTTCAAAATCAGTGGGGGAAAGTGGGGCAATTGTAACAGGGTACGATTGTAACGGAGCAAAAATTTCGAGTGTCGGGTTCTAGGTTTGGTTCCTAGGTGGCTCACAAGATGTATTTAATAAATCTGCATGTGCACCCCGGCTGGCAACCACTTTTATGTACTTTTGAAAGAGTTACATTACAAAAGATATTTTCATGCTACGTAAGTACTTTTTTTGGTATCAGAATATTATGTTGTAACAAAGTAATTTTGTTTAAACAAGTAAACATTATTAACCGAATATGAAAGTGGACACCTTAATTAACATTTCAACAAAAAGAATAGTTTTGTTAATTAACTGGCACTGTTTTTAACAAATGAAGCTGAAATGGCGTCTTGGGGACGATTGTAACAATAAGTAAAGGGATGATCGTAACAGCTGAAAATAAATAATCTTATGTTTAAAAACCATTGCATAACTCTCTAAGAGCCACCAATAGTTTCCTATATCATTTATATTATGTTGCATGTGCATTATTTTATTTGTCACCTTTCACAGCATAAATTAAAATTTTTGACCCTTTAAAGTTAAAAGTTTAACCCTTTAGGTCTCTGCTCATTATTATTTTTACTCCAAAAATATCCCTACTATTTTGACCAATAAAAAAATATATCACAACTATGATAATATGTATAATTAGCTATGTTTTAGTTGAATTTATGAACTGTTACAATTGACCCCGTAAGTGGGGACAATTGTAACAAGTGCACGACTGTCAAAAATTGTTAACTAATATACTAACATTTAAACTAAGGTATTTGTTTTTTTTCTAGTAGAAGATAGTCTACTTTACTCGTCTGTCAATTAATACTAATAATATAATGGATTTTTTGTTAGTTAAAAATAGTTAAGTAAAAAATGTTACAATTGACCCTACTCTCCCCTACTTAATTTTTTTTTTCATTTCCCACAGAGAGTGCAAAAGATGCAATAGTATTACAATAATGTTTTATTCGTTCAACTCATTCTGATTTGATATGTGCAATAAGATAACTTTCGCTAACATTTGAACAGTGTTGATGGAATTTCAGAATTTGCACTTGATTTTCCTTTCATTTCTAACTGTAATTGCAAAAGATCATAATATTGTAACATTTTGCTCATTCTACTCATTATGTTTAGTTCTGTATAATAGTATTACATTTGTCTAGCAATCGAATATTGCTGATGGAATTTAGTAATTCATTTCTTTTTTCATTTCTATTTGAAAGGGCAAAAATCATAACAAAGTGCCTGCCACCTGCAGAACTGTTTGAGAACCTTTGCTCTAAGCTATTAACGAAAAGGGAAGAAACTAGTGTATTTAAAATCATTTAGTATATATTTATTTAATTAAGCAATTCATTAGAAATAATTCGCAATTATCGTTTCTAATCTTTTCTATTTCATCTTACATATTTATTGTAAGTATATGTTTCTGATTGAAGAAAAATAGAACTATTTTTCCGCATCAGAATCTCTTTCCCGTTTCAAGGAAAAAAATATTCCCCAAATATCCATTTTTATTTGCATTTGGTGGCAACAGCTATTGCGGACATTCGACTGCCAACGGTCCGCTCACCAAATCATTTTTTCTGTGCACTTATCCCGTGCTTTCTGCAACCCATATTCCTCTCCCTCGAACACAAAGATTCAATTTACAATTGGATTTGCTTTCATGTTCCTCCCTTCACAGGGAACGAGATATGGGAAAAAGGATGCTCCATTCTGTAAGGACTCCCTCTCAAAACGACGCCTGAATTCGATGATCCTGAATTGACCCATTCCTCTCGAAGATGGAAGCTTTGAGCGAAAGTAGGTATCGGTAGACGTGATCGAAATTCTTCTCAATATTTTGACCAAACGTGTAAGTGTGATAGAGCAGCGAATGGTATAGGAGCAACTAAATTCGAATAAAGGAAATCCCATGGAGAGGATTTTTATGATTTGTAATGTGCTCGATAATATTATTGGTATAAAAAATGCTTGAGATAAAGATGTTTTAGTCCGTAGTATTTTTCAGTACTGGTTTTGAAATTGCTTAATTATTTGGTAGGTTGAAGCTTAAATAGATTTACTTATTTACTTAATTTTTTTATTGAAATGACAATTTTCATTTTAGAAAACTGATAACACAAGTCAAAATTTTTGATGGTTTTCCATTGATGGACCAACATAATCTTCATGGTAACCATCAATATATCCATTATAAACCAATATATTTTTGATGGTAACCAACATATGTAACCATCACCCCAATGTAGGAAGTCGGATGTAGGAATGATGGTCCAACATAGGAATAGCAACTCGTTTTGATGGCTTGTTCATGCTAAACCTTTCCTTTCCTTTCCTCCAGATGTTCATGCTAAACCATCAGAAATTTCTTCATAGTTTCTTAGAAATTGAATTTTGGAACGCTCATGAACAACCATCATCCCAATGTAGGACTGATGTTGGGCCATCATGACCGCCGAATGATGTTGGGCCATCATGAAAATCACTGAAACCAACATAAACCATCAAAATGTTTTAATGAGACCATCAAGAATTTTGACTTTGGAAAGGATTCGAATATAGGGTATCATTAAAAATTATATTAGTGTCCGAATATAGGTTCTCCTTGTAGGAGGTCCTATATATAGGTTGTTCGAATATAGGATGTTCGAAAAGTATGAAAAGTAATGAAAATATGCACCGGATAAAACAATCTTGAAAATGCACGCAAAGAAAATTTCTAAACGAAGCATTCAATAATAATATCAACTTGAGGGTAGAGTTGAGATAATTTTAAAATATGAAAAAAAAATAATCTCCATTTTTTACTGCAGATTTGGATTAACCAGAAAACTACAATTTTGTAATGAAACTTCAAAATGAGCAATAAAAATATTATAAAAAACATAAAAATTATTTCTTAAAAATTTAATTAAAAGATTGTTGAAAAAAAAAACTACTTTATTTAAAAAAATGACTTATTAACAAATAATTAAAAATTTCTCGAGAATAAGCTTTCAGAAATTAAATTTTTTTTAAAAATTTGCATTTAAACAATTTTGAAATATCGTGCTATAATTTTATCTATCATCTGCAGATTTTATTTATAATTTTTAATTATGTTTTATATTATTGAGAATATTTAAAATTTTAAATAGAACATAAAAGTATTAGACATCAAATACCTAATAATTTAGTCGTGGGAAGAAAAAAGAAAGCAATTATGGGTAAAATAGCAGTTAAAGAATTTACTGCAATTGTAGATAGTTCAGTAATAGATTCGTGAAACTTCTGAAGCAGTGGTAAAAACAGACTAATTGAAATATATAGAAAATTCTTTTAATTAAATCTGTTGGAGCTGCTAAGTATAATGGAATATATTAACGAACGTGGTTTTTGTTTTCCGATTGCTCAGTTTAAATGAAATGTAATACTTCAATAGTTAGGGTAAAAGCTTTTCTTCGAAAAGAACAAAAACAGTGACTTTTAGTGAAGGAAAAACTCTACTTATTGATTATCGCTTAGGATTTTTGGGTGGGTGAGCTTTAATTAAATCGATTTAAAGAAAAAATGCCCCACTGCAAATTGAATTCTTTCAAAATACAATACTAATCTACTTCGAAAATTGCGAATTAGGCTATCAAAAGCCTTTTATTTAACTGTGAAACGTTAATATTAATTTAATTTGTTGAAGAATGATATTTAAATGTTACTTTAAGAGTTTTGTCATTTTAATTTTATTCTAAAAATTAACTAAATCTGCAATGTAAATTGAGGATAGAATATTTAATAATAATATTATGATAGTAGGAAAAGACAACAAATCTATGATAAAAGAAAAGTGCAAGAGTGTGTCAAATTCATTAAAATAATGTGAGAGGTATAGAATAATATAAATAAAATATGTTTTTTAATATAATATAAATAAAAGAGTATGTAAAAATATTGAAAACAATAACATAAATATTATTTACCATATTTGTATCATAAATAATAATATACATTAATGTAAATAATAAGGTGATATCAATAGTAATAAAAATAGTGTAATGTAAATAATTCAGTGTAAATATTGGTGCAATTAATTTAAATAATGAGAAATTAATTGACTTGACTCCCTATTTTTGAGGATTAATGGAGTAATGAATAATTTTTCATAAATTTTGTCACTTTTTGAACACGAAATATGAATATTAAAAGACAGCCAAGACAACTAAAAGACAACTTATCGTAACACGAAATATAAGTATTAAAAGACTAATTTTATTAACTAAATTTGCAGTGTAAATTAAGTATCGAGTATTAAGTAATATTATTATATATAATTATATTTATCATATATATATATTATTATATTATATTATTAAGTTGGTGGAAAAAGAAAATTTACCTACGATAAAAGAAAAGAGCAAGAACGTGTTAAATTCATTAAAATAATGTAAGAGTTATAGAATAATATAAATAAAAGGCTTTTCTAATATAATATAAAAAATAGAATTTGCAAAAATATT
Organism: Parasteatoda tepidariorum; assembly: GCF_043381705.1. NCBI lineage: Eukaryota > Metazoa > Arthropoda > Arachnida > Araneae > Theridiidae > Parasteatoda > Parasteatoda tepidariorum. The sequence continues at coordinate 2,158,265 of NC_092210.1, forward strand.
GTAAATAAAATTCAATCTAAGCATTAATGTGAAGAATAAGGTGATACCAATAGTAATATTGTAATTTAAATAATGTAGTGATGTAATTATTGTAATTAATTTAACTACTTTGCTTTATATTAATTAGAGATAAAGTTTACTTATAAGTTTAATTTAATTTTTGCAATTATTTGCTAATTATTCTGATGTAATGAATTTCAATAGTTGCAAATTATTGGGGATTCAGAATCCATGCATTTTAAGGTTGATGGAGTGTAATGAATAATGTTTTATAAATCGTAACACTTTTCAAGCATGAAATATAAATATTAAGAGACAAATTTAATTTGGTAACTAACCATTGCACAAAAATTTATTTATAAGTTTAGTTTACAACTATATAATTAATAATAAATACATTTATCGATAAATAAAATTACTTACCATCTCTCATTAAAAACAAACTACTAAATTTTAATTATCGAAAAAAAACTATTTTCGTTTATGTTATTAAGGATGAAGGGGGGAGGAACGGTTTATGAAAGCTGATTCTGAGAAAGAGAATTGCGTGCTGATGGGAACCTTTTTCTTTAGTATGAACAACTTCTTTCATAGCGTAATAAATTTCGGTGAGAACCGATTTTCTATGATGCTTACTTGCCAGAACTTGATAATCCTCAAAATGGAACACATGACGATACAATTGTAATTTTCGTGATAAATGGATAAAAAAAAAAACGTTTTTCTCGCCGTGATCTTTAATTGTATCTAAATAAAACTATTTCACCAAAATAGTTCTATTTACAGTCACTTTTTGAAACATTCTTTAATCACTCATATTGGTACTAAAGATATTTCTAGAGTAAAATTGTTTTTAAATAAAATTGTTTCACCAAATACAAGTTTTAATTTCAATCACTTTTTTAAAACATTCTTTAATCACTCATATTGGAACTAAAGATATTCTAAGAGTAAAATTGTTTCCGACTAAAATTATTTTACCAAATACAAGTTTTATTTTCAATCACTTTTTTGAAACATTCTTTAATCACTTATATTGAAACTAAAGATATTCTTAGAGAAAAATTGTTTCAATAAAATCACCAAATACAAGTTTTATTTTCAGTCACTTATTTAAAACATTCTTTAATCACTTGTATTGGAACTAAAGATATTCCTAGAGCAAAATTATTTCTAAACAAAATTATTTCTCCAAATACAAATATTATTTTCTGTCACTTCTTTAAAACATTCTTTCATCACTCATCGGCTACAAAAGATAATCCTAGAACAAAATAGTACCAGAATAAAAGTATTTTATCTAATACAGTGTATGCTCGATATCTCGAACTACGATATTTGGAAAACTTTATAATGTCAGAAAAAAAAATTTCCCTTGACATTACATATCCACCTAATGTTAATTTGAATTCCTATGCTGTAGGGTTTCTTTTCTAATCCTTGCTAGGTCAAATTATTTTCGAAATAGAAAATGATTTTTTTCGGAAAAATCACCACGTAATTTCATTGTAAACTTATTATTTTCGATTTAATACGTAAATTTTTTTTGTCTTAGTTTTAAAAATTATCATTGTTGTATTAGGACTTATGGTCAACTATCATTAAAAACATATTAAATAGTAGTTATTCTTATTGTAAACAATTTACCTATTTTGATTTATATTAATTAGACATAAATTTAAGTATAAGTTTAATTTAATTGTTTTAATCATTTGTAATTATTTGTAATCATTTGGATGTAATTAATTTAAATAATAGCAAATTATTTGTGAATCAGAATCCATATTTTTCAGAATTATTGGAGTGTAATGAATAATGTTTTATAAATCGTTACACTTTTTAAGTATTAAAAGGCAAGTTTCATGACTCTATTTTTTAGAGTAATATTTTAGAATATATTTTTCAAATCTTTAGGATATATTTAGTTCTAAACTTGTTACCTCGAAAGCTCGAAATTTTTTTAGCGCCCCTTCAACTTTGAGATATCAAGAGTATACTGTACAATCTTTACTTCGTTACAAAATTATTGAGTCATCAATATTGTTACTAAAATATTTTTAAAGAGAAAAGAAAAAAATATTTTTAAAATATTTTTTACTAAAACATTTTTTTTACTAAAATATTTTTAATATTATTAATAAACATATCAAAATAAATAAAAATTTCTTTTTATTTCAAATTTTACATAATACGTAATATTGAAAAAGCTATTACTTGCATTCGGATATTTAAAACCTCTTCCTATCGTAGATCTACATCATCCTTCAATAGTTGATAACGTCACAAATCAAAGGTATTCTTATTTCGTCATCGATATCGAACGTAGAACATTTGTTTTACAAATTTATTCTCAAGAGGAGATTTCAAACGAAGTGAGAGACCACCCCTCAAACCCCTCCACACCCCGAGGGGATGCAAAGAAAGGTTTTGACAAACCAACGCTATTTCAAAAGTCAATCTGAAGCCCAATATCTCGTGTCTCAAACCAACCATTGTTCAAATTTTATGCAGCAAACTGGATAAAATTCCATACCATATATATATATATATATGGAGAGAAATAGTTGAGGAGGTTTTTTTATTTACAAATAAAATGGTGCGAGTCGAGGTTGTTTTGCAAAAAATATATATAAATTTCCATCAATTTGTTTTGCGAAAAAGCATTCAGATAAGGCAGACACTGTTTCTTCGAATGAGACTAACCAAAATAATTCTTTCCTATATTCTCAAAAATTTCCCAAAAAGTATGAAGTGCAGAATTTTTGCATTACATAATGAATAATACTTAATAAAGTTTCTTTACTTTTGTATATAAATCTTTTAATTTATATAAATATTAATATTTCAAATATCTATTACATCCGATTTGATATTAATTTATTCGTGGATATAATTACGTTTATTCGATATTTTAATACTTACTGACGATAGATTAGAAGAAACATCAAAGTTTAGAGTATCAGGCAAATATATACCAGGCAATGGCGCTAGATCTTAAAAAAACATCAGTGTAGGATATACCGGGCAAAGGCACTCGACCTTAAAAAAGCATCAGTGTAGGATATACCGGGCAAAGGCACTCGACCTTAAAAAAACATCAGTGTAGGATATACCGGGCAAATGTATACTAGGCAATGGCACTTTACTAAACCTAGTATATATTTCGGACATATACCAAAGGTCTAGTCATACTAGGTCAAGTTAAGTGCCATTTCCCGGTATACCCTACACTGATATTTTTTAAGGTCGAGTGCCATTGCCCGGTCTATATTTGTCTGACACTCCAAACACCGATGTTTCTTCTAATCTATCGTCAGTAAGTATTAAAATATCGAATAAACGTAATCTGTCGTCAGTAAGTATTAAAATATCGAATAAATGTAATTAGATCTACGAATAAATTAATATTAAATCGGATGTAATAAATATTTGGGACATTTACCAAAACGACTATGTGATTGTCAACATTCACCGGTGAAAGTCAACAACCACCGATTTCGGTCATTCGCAGTAACATGCACATCATTTACATAATAACCTCATCAGGACCTTTCTTTTTCATACTTTGTCTAAATAGCATTTGGCATTCTATAGAATGCCTAGGCAATGTGTGAAATATAAATCATTTCATACTTTGCCGGAAACATATATATACTATATATACTTACACTATATACATATATACATATATCACTGAAGAACGGTTATTGTTTTGAAGAAAAAAAGATTTTGTTGCACATTTATGTCACAGAGCATAATTTTTCCTCCCAGTGAAAGTGATTGTAAGTCGAAAATATTTTGAACTGGTGGCTCTGCAAGTAGTCAATCTATAAATAAAAGAGAATCATTTAAAAATCCTATCATAATTTTTTAAAACCTTTGAAGAAATAAAAATCTAATAACGATAGATTCAAAATACCCGGAATCAGCCATAATCTAGCAGCCTTTACAGCGAACACAATTTTTATACATAAAAATGCATAAGCAAGAAAGTCTAAAAGCGACATTTGTTGGATGTTTTTTTTCTTTTTTTTAAATCTGAAACAAGGAACACTTAGAGAATAAAATTGACTGGAGACTTTAATTTGCTTAATAATTGTTATTTTTTTTTATACCGTGAATTGCTTCCCTTCTGAAAAATTTTTGAAAATAGTTAGATTTTATTCGATACGATACTGCTACTTGTCGTACTTTATATTTTTTCCGTCAATTCTATAAAATAAAGAAAATAATAATACGAGAGTAAGATTTTAATTGACACACACAAAACCCAAAAAAATTTAATTGCACCTCTTACACTATATCACCCACCCTTAAAGTAATGAGACCTACATTTTCTGGACAGCTTTTTTTTTTACTTTAGGAGAGTAAAATCAATGAATCCTCCTCAATCTATAGCGCCCCGAGCTATTTTTTCAATAGGGTCTGCTACCGAGTGGTTAGTTTCTGTACTTTATCCAGTATATTGCGGTTTTTAGCCTGAACATTCATTGGGGGATAGAGGCAGGAAAAAAAACTTCCCCTTCCGTCATTGCCAAACAGAGAGCATTTGGCAGTAGTAAATATTTGCCGCCGAGTAATCAAATTGAGAGAACTATGGTAGTAGACTCAACCAACTTCACCAAAAGCCACATACCTTCTCGGTTATATTTCTTTGATTTATTTTCTTTCTTTTTATGGTGGGATGTATTTTTTTATTCAATACTTTCTTTGATGATGTATGAACATTGCGTATCTATTTTTTTTTTTACCTGGACAAAATTTTTTTATTTCCTCCATCAATTACCTAATTGCGTTACTTCATTGTTAAAAATATGTATAGATTTTCTTCTGGTTTTAGAATGGTATCTCAAAACTTGTGGGCTGACATTTGGCGACATTAGCTTATAAGTTGAAAAAAGAAATCCAACATATTTTATGAATGTCTGTATATTTTTACAATGAAACGATAGATTTTAAAAATATTTTTCACAGAAATTTAAAAAAAAGAATTTTAAAAATGAGAAATTTAAACTATTCTTCGAAATAAACCAAAATGTGTAATGTTTTTTATATTCACTGCTGGATTAGAAAACTCTTAACTGTTGGTCACGAAAGTCTACACTGTTAAAGTATATGTAAAAGAGTATGACTACTAACTACCTAACAAAAGAACGTTTTTTATAAATCTTAGCCCGTAGTCCTCTGCTTTTAAGCGAACCAGATGCTGTTGTTGTCGTCGGTCACTAAAGCAAACGGTGTGAGATTGTTCTTATTTTCCAGTGGCGTCATCTATGGCGAAGAATAAAACTTCTGCCACACCCATACTCCACAACCGTTTATAGGGTGGACCCATTCATATATCGATTCATTCATCCACAGATCGCAATTTCGTCTTGAACCAGATAAATCTCCATTTCAGTACACCCCAGAGGTCTACTTTGCAATGAGAACAGGGAGGGCTTTGCGACTCGACAGATTTAACGTGCTCCAGTCACCATTTAATACACGGGAAATCTTCGGCTGCTGGATTCGAACTCCCGTTCTCACAAACGGGAAGAGAACCAGATAAAATGCATTTGATAGAGTGGGACTTTTGGTACTATTCTCGTTTACACGAGTCAAAACCATCCCTATATGCTTATTCCACTTCCGTCCCAGAAATAGTTTAACCTCATAACAATATTCACTAACAGTGCTCTAGAAGATTAGCGAAAGTTTGTAAGATAAACAGGTTCTAGTTCCCTATTATGCTGTAAGGCTTTAAACCATGGATACTAATGTCAAATACTGATGTCTGATACTTAAGTCCCAAAACTGTTTGTCTAGAGAAGAACGAGTACACTTTGCAAGACGATCCCCACGGCTTCCCCCCCCCTATTTGGCGTTTCTTCAGAAATGGAAGTTCAGTAAATAATCCAGTTTTTAAACTCATCATTTTAAAGTTCGTTCTAACTAAAACAACTTTTGATCCTGCTAATCAAAAGTCCACCATGAAGGCAAATTTCTCCCAATACTTGAACCAGGAGTTCCCTTGTTTTCTGTATTGGGTCCAAAATTACAAGACCCCGGAGTTGAACGCTAGTTGTAGCAAACCCAAAAAATAGGCTCGGCTGTTCAACGACTGTTACAAAATAACAATAAAATCTTGCTAATCAGAGCCCTGGTGGCTCAGGGGATCAAGCGCTTGCCTCCCAATCAGGACCGGGTTCGAATCCCAGCAATGTCTGTCTACGGATCATGGGCTAGTTTCTCCTTGCCATTGAGTGAACAGTGGGAGGCTTATGTCGATTTACTCAGCATGTGACGAAAATGTTGATTAATTCCGTCAAAAAGTGCTCCACGAAGGCAAACTTCTCGCAATACTTGATCCAAGTAGTTTCCTTGTCTTTGTAATTGGATTCAAACTTTCAAGATTCAGAAGCTAATATTGGTAATCGTGAAGTCAAAATTGACTCAACTGTTCAACGACAGTTATAAAAAAACTAATAATAAAGGCTTGTCAATCAAACATCTCATAATTATACATAACAGCCTAATTATTTTCGTACAATCAAGTATTTTCATTATTTGTTTAAAATCAAACAGCAAAACACGTCACACATTCCTAAGTTTCAGAGATCTTTGATAAAATTCTAAGCAACGGTCTTGATCGATAACAATAAACTTTCCAAAAACATCAAAAAGTAAAACTATACAGAAAATTTCCAGCAAAGTATCTGAATAACTCGGAAAAAACTGCTTGGCATTCCAGGAAAGCCTCAATAGTTGAAACTAATACTCATAAGGTGACTATATCCACCTTTGCCTTAAATTTCAAAAGCATTTTACAGTTTTTAAATGGAAAATATTTCAAGTACTCTATCCTTAGCATTATTAAGTATAAAAGTGTACCCAGATGTTTACCTGCTTGTCACAAATATTCCTTAATGTATGAAGCATAAGAAATAATGAGATCTTTTGACAGTACAGAAACATCTTTATAATAAATTGCTTGATAGTCGCATAAAAAAGTAAAAGAACAAGTATAGAAATCTTTTTTCATGACAACGATCTTTAAAATTAATTTTTTCTAACCTATAAAATAGTCCATTTTTTTTTTCATAAGTAACAACCAACAAAAAATATCTCAAAAAAAGTAAAATTACAAAGATCGTATGAAAAATTTTCTAGAACATCGAATTTAGAAGTGAAAATTAAATATAAATCAATACCTCATTATTATTTTTCATTCTTCCATTTCTTTTACTTACATCTAATAAAGTTTATAATTCAATTAAAATATTGCAAAAATAACTCCAAGGCATTTAGCCATTATTTTTCCTTTAAATGACATTAAATTGAAATGAAGAGAGTAAAAAAAAAAAAAAAATTAATTTCAAGGTCCATTCAGACTAGACAAGAAAAAACGTTTCAGTAATAACAGACCTTGAGATACTCGTAGTATAGTTAATTATTTTCAATTATTAGCAATTATTAAACTATATTATTTAATATACAACTAAATTAAAATTCGCTTATATTCATATAAGAGTTCAGTAATTTAAATGCACCTTCAATAAACTGGATTAAAATTGTTTGATTCAAAAAGAATTTAATCACTTCGCAAAAAATAATTTTAAGTAATTTTTAAACTAAAATAACTTGATTTAAAAAAAAACGTCTACGGATATTTCTGGTATTTTAACATTTTTAAAGGAAAACTTTATCAGTATGTAACTAACCCTATGACACTAATGAAGAATCCAATAGGGAGTGCCTGTTTCAAATACACATTTGTAAGAATTAAGCAAACAAACATTATACTAATGAACAATTAGAATTGTTTAATATTAGGGAATAATTTAAAACAATTTATCATAAGAGGGACTTCGCATGAAATTTTGCACGTTTGGAAATTTCTCCGGAAAAATGTTTAAATAACAATTTATTGAATGCTTATTTTACAATATTTAATCAAGACAGTCAAATAACCATAAATAAAATGTAATCAAACTGTTAAGTTTGAAAAAAAAAACTGTTTATTAACTGCTTTCACCTAATACGGTAAAACAACCAGAATTTTATCGTAACCAACTAGAACCACCTAACGAAGCTACTAAGTTCTTTGCAACTGAGTACATATCATTGCCGAGCTGGCTCAATCTCATGATCGGCAGAACTGGAGTTCGAGTCCTAGTGTTGCCAACACACTATTTCCTCTATTTCCTTCGACACAAGAAGAATTTCTTGTGTCCGGCACTCTCCTATGCCCATTACCTTACGGAAAGTCGAGCTCCTATATCTAGTTAAATAACTAATTTTTTTTTATGTTTTTGAAAAATGCTAGATGTAAATGGTTAAAAAACCGCATAGTTTTGTATTCATGGCTTTTTAACCATGCTTTTTGCAAATGGTTTCAAACCCATAAAGGAAAAAAAAAATTTTACCGTAAACTTTACGATTAATTAGATGGACAGACAGCTGCCAGTTATTTTACCATGATTTTAGAATGAAAATTTTAACAGTGCGTAGATAGATTTTACAGTCATGGGCGATGGTTAAAACTGTTAAACACATTACTAAAGTAAACTCATCGTCAAAACAATGTATAATTGTTTTCATGTATAAGGAAATATCTTACTTTAGTTAGAGATAGATAATACCGCTTTAGTGCATGGAACAACAGCAGTTTTAACGTCTTTGCGTTATGAATGTAATACTCTTGACTAGGAGTTGAGTAAAATTTAAATTAGATACTTTGCACTATGAATTTATCAATATTTTATGTGTAGTGCAGTGTTCATATTCCTCATTTAAACACTTTACACTATAATCTTCATACCCGAAATTAAATGTAGTGTAAAATTCAATTTGATTATCTATAAGGCTCACTTATAAATATGATATTATAAATTTGGAGTATTATAATTATGATACTTGCTTTGGAACTGAAATTTTAAGATTGAACACAAGGTTGAATGTTTGAAATTGGTGAGGTGCAAACTTCAATTTGAACGCTATGAATTTAATATTCTGCATTAAGCGTAGTGTCAAATTCAATTTGACTATTAAAAATAAGATTCATTTATAAACATGATAAGATAAATTTCGATTATTACAATTACAAACTTGATGTGGAACTAAAATTTTGTTGAATTTTTACTACTGATGTGGTGCAAATTTCAGTTTAAATAAACTTAGTTCTGCGTAGTATATAATCTAATACTTCATTTGAGTATTTTACATTATAAGTTTGATACTCGATACGGTATGGTATAGCTTAAATTTCAATACGAATACAACCAATAAAATAATTTTTGTAAGCAACTTCCTGATTTTTCTATACATTTTTAACCGGATTACAAATAAATTCCATAAAGTAGCATTAAATTCTTCCCCTAAAATCTTCAATTGTTAATCAACAAATGATATTCCAAAGAAAATCACTCTTTTCCAATTTATAAATTGTCATAATATAGTTTAAAAAATAAACGTGAAGTCGAGACAAGGAATATAAAATCCAATGAGACTCGTTAAAGCCCTCACGTGACCACTAACGACCTACATCTGAAGAGTGAAAGCTAATATTATTCGAAAGCACTATCTATAATAGATTCCAAAAAAGCGTTAAATTCTTTATATCCATTAATATAATTCATATTTTGATTTCTTTTTTCCCCTTAGATACTTTACGAACGGTTTTTTATCAACGTTATGTAAAAATATAAGTAAATGAAAAAAGTTTAAGTAATTTATCTTCTGTATAAAAACGTACATTTGTAATGATACAATTTTTTTCTTCTATTTTCTAACAATCTTGAAAAAATAAATGACTTTTATCGGTAAAAGATAATAATTCTAGTTGAGACTTTTCGAGCGATGTATTTCTTATTATTTAATATCCGTAATGGTGTAATGTGATTCCCGAATGAAATGAAAAACACATCATTTTAAATAAATTAATCAAATTAATAACGTTTTCGTTTACCGGCCACAAAACTCTTTTTCTTCTCAAATTACGTCGAATAATAGAAAATTTACACTTTCATGAAATTTGGAGAAAAAAGATTTTTAATTAATTGTACTTAAAGCAATTTTTTATGTCTGTTTGCTCTAACTTTAAATTAATTTTATTATTATAGTTTTATTTTTAAGTTTCTTGAAAGCTGATACTTTCAAAATAAACTTATCATATATTTATTTATTTTAAAAACATAATACATTTGAAGTTTTCTCTTCTTTAAAAAAGATTTTAAATTCTATTCTAAAACAACCATCAAAACCGATAACGATTACGTTAGTTTGAAATACATAAAAATAAATAAGCATCTGATTTCTGTTTATAAATTGCATCTTTTATTTCGCCATCTTTCTGTTCTGTAAATATTCAAATAAAAATAGTTACACGAAATCAGCCTTTCTCTTAGTTTCAAAAATTATTTTTCTTGACGCTTCTTATAAATGTAAATAATTATTATTAGAGTAATCTAGCATATTATATATAAATGAAAAGCATATCTTATTTTTATAGCTTTAATTTATTTGATAAGAAAATACAAGTTGTAATATTAATTATTACTATTTCACGTCTGACAAGTTTTGAAAGTGAGGGCCTATTTTGGAGTGCTTAAAGCATGTTGACTGGTATTTCCAATCTGCATATTTATGAAGCAAATGAAATTTTTTAATCAAATGATATTATTAATTTGCTTTAATAATTAAGACAAAAATTTATCAAAACAAGTATATTTCATAATATATTTTAGAAAGCGAATCAATATTTAATAATTTGACTCGAAAGACAAGAAGTTTTTGAGTAATGGTATACGTTATAATATTTTTTTCATATAGTTTTAACAGCGGTATGATAAGTATTTATAACTTTTATCTGAAAGAACACAAACATAGTGCTGTTTTTGATAACATTTTCAAAAATATGAAATATATTAAATATGCTATCAGAAACATTTTTAGCTGCACATTCTGATTTATATGGGAGGCAAACTTTTTTCGTAATGGTTCGATTTTGTTTCTGCAATGTGTAATCATGTTTCGATGTAATGTTATAGAGACTTAATTCCGTTCCCATGCGATTAAACCTTGTTTCAACGTTCTATTTCCTTTCTGATGAAGAATATCCAGCCTAAGTGAAGAATATTCTTTCTACGTGATCCATTTCTGCCTTCGTGATGAATCTTCTTCGTGTCTGATGACTATCATTTCAATGTGATGAATCTTTTTCCTATAAGATGAAACAGCTTCCTATATGAAGAATCTTATAAATTTATGAAGAATCTTCTTCCAGTGTGATGTAATCTTGTTTCAAACTTCTTACTCTGGAATACTGCTGTTCTCAAACACATTTTATAAAGTATAAAATAGCTTTTGCAGCTAATAACTTATGCTAATAGCTAATGCATTTAGAAATGATTTTATGGCCATGTTATCTAATATATATGTGGTATAAACTTGTTTCTTTATTAGGTAATTTTAATCCTATGAAGTGTAAGTATGTTTCGATGTAGTTTCTGTGTAATATAAATTTTGCTTGTATGCAATTTAATGTTATTTAAATGTTGTTATGACTATATCTAATGATGAATCTTCTTTTTAAATGAAGAACCTTCATAAGAAAGGAATCTATTTTTTGTGTGATTAATCTTATTTCAATGCGATGCAAACTTGTTTACAACTTTTTACTTTGGAATGCGATATGAAAACTTTTGGTAAAAAACGTTTTACCGTATTCTTTTTTAGTTTTAAAAAGCTGAGAAAGTAAATATTATAGTTTTACCAATAAATGAAAAAAAAAGTTAAATGATGTAAAATAAAAAAATAGCTCAATTTTTAAAAAAATATTTTTAAAACGTATAAAAAAACGTGTCAAAGAAATATTCTTTGTACTTTTCGGCAATCATTTGTAAGATCTGAGATTAATTGAAATAATTTTAAGAAAATATGTGATTTTCTTAAGCAATTAATTATGCATTATAAATAAAAGTTTACTAGTTTCTTCATCCTCAATATGAACTTCCCTTTTTACTTTGAACTTTAAAAATGAAAGTGAAACGCAAGTTGCACTTAAACTTTAAATATAAAAGTAATTGAGAATAAACGTCGATGGTGAATTTTGTAAGGTTTTTACATTTACGTTTCTTATTGCTATTTCAAATTCCTCTCCTAAAACTTAACAAAATTTTTATCATTATTTATTTCATACAATTCACATTTTTTTTAACTATCCGTTCATTAAATGGAAGAAAAAAGAGATTTTTCTTTCAACTATTATCTCAATCATATATAAAGCGTATTAATTTAAAACCATTTACCTTGCGAGCTTTTATCTAAACGTTCTATGCCCCGAATACGAAATTCGGAAAAAAGATTCTGTCCAAAAGAATCCAAGATTTGCTTAAGGATAGTTAATGTCTCTGTCGTTACCATACTTAACGAAACGGGGAGCAACTAAGTTAACCCGCCCACCCCACAGCACCCAAAGTTCCTTAAAAATAATCATCCAAATTCCTTCTTTTTCCATTTTAATCGTTTTCTTAAACTTCTCCAAACAATATCGCTCCGGAAACTTAAGCTCTTATCAATAGATAAGGAAAGCGAACAATTTAACCAAATCCGGAATAATTTAAATACAGTGGACTTGTCTTTGGAAGCATGAACTACTTTGAATCTTTTTTCGATGAAATAGTTCCAAAGCGAGCATTTTCCTTGCATTTTTTTATTTACTCTGAACCCCTTTTCGAACTTTTTTCATCCCAAATCACTAGAATTCGATCTATCCCTGATCTCCCTTTTTCTAAGTCCCTTTCCTCGAATTCATCCCGAGTTTGGGGCGAAAGTGGGCGTTCCGGGTTTTCTTTCGACAAATTGGTGGCCCCCCTCATCAATCATGTTTTGGTTACGCATTTTCTTCGATTCCCCGAAGATCAGTCAACAATGTCCTAGCTTGCTTGTTTTATTAGATACTACGAGTATCTCAAGGTCTGTTATTACTGAGACGTTTTTTCCTGTCTAGTTTGAATGGACCTTAAAATTCTTTTTTAGCTCTCTTCATTTCAAATTTGTTTTCGCTAAATTGGATACTTTAACATAGTACTTGCATTTTTTATTGAAGAATTCGTTTTCCATTTTTCTTCATTCTCTGTCTGAAATTTAGGAGTTCAAATTCATATCATTATGTGTCGTTAGATTTTTCCACGACAGGAAAGAATCGCTTTTGACAGTTGAGCGATTTTTGTCAGCTGAATGTTGCATTGTACCCAGAAAAAGAGATACTTCCACCCGATGATTCAAAAACAATTTTAAGGTTTTTTTCTTCTTCTTCTTGAATGCTTTATCATAGTCATTATCGTGTTTTCTTTAGGATAATTTCAAATTGAAAAAAGGCTGACATATTTCCCATAATGAAAAATAGCTTATAAGTGATAATAATTACAAAAATGCACATATTTTACTCTTTATGAAAAAAAGAAATATTTTTAATGGTTTGCAACAAATGTCTAAAAATTCTAATTCGGAAAATACGTATTATGTTTATGAAATATTTCGAACATGTCATTAATAAAATTAGCAATTTGTTATTTTGTGATAGAACAAATAAAGTAGTATTAATTTTCTATTGACTCGACAACGAGCAATTCATGTCTAGAAAATGAATGGACTGTTAAGTGACTGTTATGATGTTAAGTGAGTGATTATGGATGTTATACGGAAAAAAAAAATTTTTTTTTCCTATAATTATTTTCCTTACCCGTATGTTACAGCTCCTTGCTTTTTCCAAAGTTCAAAAGTGAAATAACAACTAAGGTAAACAGAATATGTTCAATTTTTTGTGAGTGCCTATAATTTTCATAGCAGGATTATAAGATCTCTTGTAATTGTTTATATAATATGGTGGTCAAAATTATGCCAAAATATGATTAATAGATCTCTGACAATTGTTTATATACCATGGTAATCAAAACTACTGTAAATTATGATTATTAGATCTCGTGTAATTGTTTATATACAATAGTAATCAAAATCATTATAAATCATAGTTATTAGATCTTGTACAATTGTTTACATACCATGTTAGTCAAATATCTTTGGGAATCAAATTTCATTTGATCAAATCATGCATATAAATCATAAAATTTTCCATATTAAATTATTATAATTTTTAATGATTTCAAATATTTGAAAACAAACTTTATGCCCTTATTTAAACCAGTTTCAAAATTTGACTTATTTTATTTACCAATTCAAAATTTGACTTATTACAAACGAAAACCATACCCCGTTGGTACGGTTTTCGTTTCCGATATTACTTTCTTTTTATCTGTACTAGCTGAATATCCATTTTTCTTAAAGAGAAAAGAGTAAAAAAAAAATCGGTATAAATCAACACTACGAAATCATGTAAAAAACTGAAAACCATCTATCAGCACAAATATTGTTTTTAAAAAATAATTCTAGATTTTACCCCACACATTTAGTAAAAAATACAAAACTGAAAAGTAAATTCAACCGAATAAATGGTTTTTATGCTCTGCCTAAATTTTACTAAATTTACCAAATTTCATCCCATATTAAAAATCCATATTTTATTGTTAATTTTAACAAAAATATTACCGCAGCACTTCGATGAAAATTGCCGACCTTTTTGGCGTTCCCATAGCCAGAAACACGATAAATTTTACCATATTTTGGTAGTTTTAACCATACTTATTAAGATAACATTAATTATTCGATAACTTATTATAGATAACTTAACATTTCATCTAACAATTGGAGTCTTGCGTTTTAATCTCCCTCTTTCCTCTCCACTCGTCAGTTTTTTTTTTCTATTTTAATTTGTTATGGTATCACAACCAATCAACTGTCATTGCTAACTTTATTATTTGAGTTTCAGTGCGTTATTATTGCACTTGATATAGTTTTGAAGCATTCGAGACGTTTCCAATTTGGACGGTAATGGAATTTGTCCCATTTTAGAAGGAAAAAAGGTTGCTTCATCTGTCCCTTTTTAGGCAGTCAGTCTTAAGGTTACCATAAATGTATCCTAAGCACCCGTTCTTATCATTAAAAAAAGTTACTAAATGAAATAATCGACAAAAATGAATTTTCTTCATGCAACAAATGTGTTTTTTTATTTTATTATATCATGTATTGGTCTTTATTGTATTTTAAAATATGAGTTACTTTTTTGGCGTATAAATTATATTTTAAAAATTATTTTGAAGCTAATTTAGTTTATTTCATCAAATAAGAAATCACCGTTTCAAACAGGAATATTAAAAGAATGATATTCCCCCACCATTTGTAATGAAACAGTTTCCAATTTCCAAACAATTTAAACCACCTTCCTAAATTTTCATAGGAACATTCTTACAAAAAATTTGGAATTTTGTAAATTTCAAGATACTAGTTCAATGAAAACTTATCATTTTAAAAAGTAAACTCTTAACTAGTTTTGAAAAGAAATGAGAATTCTCCTTAGATATTCGGCCGTATATTTCTCAAACAAAAGAAAAATATACGATTTATCCATTTTTTTGTACATTTTTTTCCAAGATTATATTCTTTTTAATTCTTACTCTCTATCGGAAAATCTGGAAACCAAAGTCAGGGAGTTAAATTGATTGAAGAAGTATGGATTAAACGAAAACAAAAGAGAACAAACATAATAACAAATTTATTGCATTGGGGGAATTCAAAATGATTTAAGGGGGATACATTTCCGTGATTTTTCCGATGAAACTTTCACAATATCCGAAATGTATTTCTTTTCGGAGAAAACACTCATCCAATACACGCACATCAAAATTTCACTGAAATGATAGATGTAAATCTCCACTCTACCTTTTCGGTGTAAAGACAAATTGATTTTCAATTCAAGTGGGGACTTAAGCCCCTCTGCCTCTTAAACCCTCAACCTAGAAAATGAAAGGGTTGAGTTCTGGTCCTCATCTCAAAGTCATGCAACTGCGTCGACATTTATCCGTCGAAATAATTAAACAGAACTAGAAGTTCAGAACATAATTAAAACGTTTACACTATTGGGACTGCATCTTCAAATTAATATTTATGTCTGGGGAATCGAAAGGATACAATAGTCTCTTGGATATGCTGTTTGGAGTGTTTGTACAAGGAAGCTTGCGAATATGGCGCGTTATCAAATTATTCCAGCATTCAATACAATGTCTTTGTTGATGGCTCGCTTCAGCAATTGCCGATAATATTCATGCTGGAAACCTTCTTCAGATTGTTGGAGAGAGAGAGTCACGACTCTATACTCGGCCGTTAATGAACTCGTTTCCTGGATGATATAGATTGAATAAATTGGCGAGCATTCTTGGCGGATATGGGAAATGGCCGTATCGTGACAATTTCGGAGAACAGCCCCCGAAGGCGTTTAGCGAAATTTCATACGTTTTAAATGCAATGTTTCTGCATGAGGCTGATTAAAACTTAATCTTCGGATAATTCACAAGAGAAATCAATTGCTCTTTACACAAAATATGGCGTTTTCGTTTGTTGAAATATAAGTTGAAAATTCTAATTTAATAGTTTTACGATTTTGAAGGTGGTGTTAAAATAACTGCTCTAGAAAGAGTAATAACTAACTATTTACAATACTTTCACTGTAAGACTTAGATATTAAATATTTCGACGGATATTAAGATACATTAATTAATATTTATGTTAGAATTTACAGTCAAATGCTCTTAATTTTATGCTGGAATTAAATCTAAATGATTAGATTGAGATAATTAAATTGTATGTAATTAAAAAAAATATTATTCTAAGGGATTGCAAGGAATCTTCACTAAATCTACTTATCATTTGAACTTTTAAATTAAAAGCTTCGTTCTTGATTTATATCATTGGAACTATAGTTTAAGATGAGGTAATTAGTTACAGAGTGTTCCACTCTGAATATGTATTTTTAAAATCCTTTTCAATTATGAGAATGCTAAAGTATCTAAAATATTAAGCTAAAATGATCTAGCTAAAATATTAATTTAATAACTAATATTTTAGCTAGAAAAAGAAACAAAAACGCAATCGTAACTTAACGAATCACAAGATGATTGGGTTAAGAACAGCAAACCATTGCAGAAAAAATAACCAAGGTATTCAAAAGAATTCTAAAGAAAAATAAAGTTATTTCCAACTTGAAAATAAATGTTCCGTTACACAGAGTGATCCGTAGTTACCACCCTTAATATCTAAATCATTGCAACTGAAATCAATCAATGGCCTTTGCCATCATGTCACAAACGTTCATGAAAATTTTTATAGGAAAGGTCTTGATGAAAACCAGTTTGTTTTCAGAATTTTGAAGTAAAAACACTATTAGGAAGTTAGCGAAAATACTTTTTGGAAATTTTACTCAATTTACGAAACTTCAGTTTATGGCTCGTATGTTAAAAACTGTACCTTTTTCTATTTACATGATATATTTAGATGCTTATTTTATTAATTTTCGACTTATAAGAACGAAGAAAGTCAACAATGTGTAACTAAGCAAATAAAATGTTGAAAATATTTTTTTAATGTTTTAAAAAGTTTTATTGAAATAATTTTTTTGGCAAATTTCAAGAACTTTTCACTGAGAAATATAATTGCATAGTTAGTATTTCTGATGAAAATAATGCAAATTATCTAAGAAATTATTGAAAAATCAATGCTCCATATAATCAAATATTTTCATTAACCAAATCGAAAAAGTACTATAGATGAAGTATATTATTATTAGCTTTTATTAAATTGTAAGATTTTAGGTGTCTAATTGATCGACATAGAAACAATTTATGTAGGACCATACTGGCCACTTCGGTCTTTCTACGTATGTGGCAATGTTATTCATTCTAATTTTAATATTATTCCAAAAAATTAAGGTCAAGAAACTTTGTTTAGATGATATACAAAATCTTGAAGTATATTAGCAATATTATAAATTTTGACACTTATCGAAACAAAAATCATTTTTTTTAACATTTTTTCAATCTTGAAAACTATGGCATTTAACTTAACGAGAAAAAATTAAGTTCAAAAAAGTTTTGTGCTGTAAAAAAAAATCATGTCATAAAACCACTTTTTTAATTTTTTAATGACCAAAACCTAAAATCAACCTCTTGATTTTGCTTATGTTGAAAAATATGATATTTAACATTACGATAGAAAAAAATCGAGGCCCAGTAATTTTGTTTTTGCGCTGCAAAAATTGACTTTTTTTTTATGAATGATGACTTTTTGAATAAATGACTTTTTTTCGTTAAAAACCTTTATTTTTATTTTTTTTAAAGACAAAAAATGAAAAAAAAAAACTTTTCATTGATTTTTTTATGTTGAGAAGTATAATATGCAACATAATGAGAAAAAAATGAAGCAGTGAAAGTTGACACTTCCGATTAAAAAAAATCCTCAAATTGACCAAAAATTTCTAAAAATTTTTATTTAACCTTTTAAAAACTTATATTAATATTTTGAGCATTTTAATAGCTTATTTACATAGTTTTCGAATTTTTATTTGAAATGGCAATAAGATCGAGAAGATTTTTGTAATTAATAAAGATGTAAAGATTTTTAACGAACAAACTATCATCTTCAATTACTTAAAATTCAAAATGGTCCCCTAATTGTAGTTTTAGTCCGATAATACTAAAGAAAATTACTTTAACTGTTTTTTGGTCACAAAATTTTCTACTATTAATCCGTGACATGACGGCAAGGAGATTTTTCTATTTTGGTCGATTTCGCTTGAACAGAGCCATCTATTTAATATTCCAAGCAAAAAGTATTTTATAACTGCCACATATAAATCACAGATAAATATTAAGATTCAAATAAAATTAAAAACGCAATTGAAATTTAACGATTCCTTACTGAAAAAAACTTGGCAGAGATGATTGCAGGAGAAAATAGATATTAAATGGTGATAATAAAAGCAACTACAAGTCTCATTGGATAATCAAATCAGTTTTTGTGTTATCAATCACACCTTCTTCAGTAATAAATCAGAAGAAACTGAGAAAGTTAAAGTTTTTTATTTACTTTTAAAATAATATGGGACTCGTAATGGGGGTTCTTTTTTTCTAAACTGAAAGAAACTGTGGTTTAATATTTCTCCGAATTTGATGTTGAATAATCTTGAAAGTTGTACGAAAGAATACTTCTTTCAATTTGACACCAAATCAAACTATTTTATGCAAATTAAAGACGGTATGAAAGCTCGAACACCAAAATGACAAAAGTTTACACCAAGATCACTCGTTTTTACACCAAACGTTAAATATTTTCGCTACCGAGAACTCCAATGTTGGCACGCTTTTTGACTTAGTCTGTAATTGTTTACAATCCATGAAAAAGTTATCTAGTGTTAGCTGACATTTTCGATGTTGCTCTTTATCTGCTGAAACTGAAGTTTGTAGGTAAAAATATGTATTTAGTTGTGTAATACGGATATTTATATTTAAATTTTCAAGTCTCTGCAAACAGTGTTCAATAATTGTATAAGTGTATAATTTTTATCCACTAATTTTCGTAGCTATGAGTATGTTTGATTTAAAAACTCATTTTTTTAAGAATAAGTGTTTATATACAACATAAATTACTAATTCTGACATTAAAAGTTCTCTTAAAAACAACTTTACTGATTCACATGAGTATATCTTACTGTAAATATAAATTTACAGTAAGATGCTAAGCAACGTGTATGATAATTGGTGGAGGCCACTTTACACCAATTAAAGTAAAAGAGCATTCTAGATGTTTCACTGCACCGGGAACTGTCCTTGGGTTTTGATGAAGTAGAAGTGATTTGGGGTAAAGTAGTTGACACCATTTTTGGTGTCAGATTGACACCATTTTGGTTGCAAGTACCATTTTAGGAACACCAAAAACGGTGTCAACTATTGTAGCACCACTACTGGAACATCACTTTGGGATAAAGTAGTTGACATCATTTCCGATGTTCACACTACCACACCACTAGTTACACACTACCACATTCTGCTACCACTACTTACACACTTTTTACACTATTTTACACTACTACACTTTTTACACTATTAAATGTACACTATTATTATTTATAGTGTACATTTTTAACTGGTTGGAAAACATACATTGATGTCAGAGAGTACAGGTTGTTTATGAAAATGATGTCCATTTTATGTTTTAGTTTTCTGAAAAATAACTGTACAAGTTAGATTTTAAAAATATTCTTAAAAAAATCCTAAATTTGAGGTATTTTTTGCGATAAACTGAACTCTCTCGAACTGAAAAAAATCTAATCAGTATTAAACAATACTGTTTCAAAAAATATAAAAAAATATCTTTTTCTTCAATTGACGACAGCAATCTTTAGTGTATTAGTTATTTTCATGGCGTGCCTGCACCATTTTTTTAAAATCTTTTCTTTGTTTCAGTTTCAAGTGCATTTTCGAAAATAAACATGTTTTAACGAAGCCCGCTTTACCATTCAGTCTATTCGAAGTTAAAGGGAAAATAAGTTTATATTTAGGAAAATGCATCTTTGTAATTTTCTTAAATCGTTTCTGCCTTTTTCTTGGAATCCGAGGGATTATTTATATGCAAATTTCTTTCGTTTGACTTCTCTTTTCTTGAATATTTGAAACACAAAAACGAAATAGTTTTTCACCACTAGTCGCAGAACATTACGCCCCCCCCCCTTATGGTGAAAAAAAATGAGACTTTCAGGAAATTGCATGTGCGAGATAAATTGAAAAAATCTTGATTCAATATTGAAATCGTAATTGTCGTTTCCTCCATTGCTTTGAACTCGTCTCTAACCTGAAATTCTATTTGTGGAGCTGTATAAGTTTAAGTTTGTTCTAAGTTCGAAGAACCATGCAAGTGTAACTTAAATCTGAACTAAGTTGGAGGAATCACATAAGTTTAACTTACTTCTGAACTAAGTTAGAAAAATGTAAAATATATATTTAAAAAAAAAATCATTTTAGCTATGCCTTATGCTCTCATACATTTTTATGTCAAAGATATTTTAACAGTTTAAAATTTTTTAGATGATCTTATTTTGGGGGAATTCGCTTTTAATCTTACCATAACTTGTGTCTAAGTTTTTTTAAAGCTTTATTTTTAAAAATTAACGATATTTTAATACTAAATATCTTTATTATAATTCCCTTCAAATAAAAGAAATTTTGACGCCTACAAGACCTAATTTCAGGAATTATCATCAATAGCCTTGAATTCTGCTTGAGAAACTATTTTATATAAAATATTTTTTTTTGATAATACAAAAAAAAGAAAAAACAAACATCAATAACTTTTGAAGATCCGAATAATATGAGACCGTTATACGTTTTTTTAATGTTAAATCCTTTGAATTGTCTTAAACAACTGTATTTTATATTTTATTTTTATTTATTCATTTGGGAGGACTATGTTATGTTAAAATATATGTTAAAAAACGCAGCTTCGCAAGCGCAGCAGCAATGAAATCGCAAAATATGGCCCCAATAGTTCGGTCAGAAGAGCTGTCCATAACTTCGACTCCTTAATATTAATTTTACTTTTTGCATATTTTGCCATATTTCGAGAATTTTTTAAGCTAAATGTAAAACATATGCACACAATTATAAAATTTATTTATCCAAAGATAGTACCAAGGAAAAAATTATTATTAATAATGACATACTTTCTTAATTATTTTACTATTTATTGAAAATTGAAAGAAATTTTTATTGTAAAGTATAAAAATTTTAAACCATTTTAAAAAATTTAAATTTCTAAGGTGAAAGATAACATTTATGCGAATTCAAGACAAATCAAATTTTAAATATATTATACTTATTTGCACAAAAAACTCGTACACCTAACAATTCTCACTAACACAATAATTAAATAAAATGATAAAAAGTAATGAGACCGTATTTCCTAAATTACGGCTACTCCCCATATTTTGAGGATCAGAAATTCAAACGCATAAAAAAACCTGCTTATTCAGAGAATGTAAGTTTTTGTGTATGATACCATAACTTGAAATAACGTTTTCGCTAACTAATTAGCATACTTTGAGGTTACCCCAACAGACCATTAAAATTGATTTCTAGTATGTGAAAATCCAATCATTAGATCAAAAGTTATTCAAGATTATTCCTTTTTTTTTCACACTGTACACAATTAAAACACAAATATAAAAATCACAATATTTCCTACAGTTTTCTTACCGTGAAAGCTTCTAATCGCCAGTGCATAAAAGAACTTCAACTATAAAAAAAATTTATAAAGAAAAGTACTTGATTTGTAAATTTAAAAAAAAAATTACGAAAACTCTTCAACGACCTTCAGAATGTTTTGTTTTGGGTAAGTAAAACCTCGTTTTTTGATCCAAAATCAGAAGAATCTGTATCTTATTTTTCGATAGTATCAACTCAGCTCGGTAGCTTCGATAGTACAAAACTCAGCTCGGTACTCATTTTTTCGATTCTTCTTTAAGTCATATTTGAACGCAAATTGATTTTTTGGAATGTTGTGTAATTGTGTAAGTACTTAGAATGTTCCATTCCGATAATAAGTGCTAAAAAGATGACATCATTATCATCGATAGTCATTCTAAGGCTCTGTCATCACGTGAAATGAAATTTTTTCTCTAATACTGTGCTATATTTTCATATTTATTGAAATTCTTCAACATTTGTTCATGATTATAAGGTCAAGTTTTGGCAAAGCCCTCTATGCTAATTTTAGGAATATTGCAAATGGGATGTTGCTGGAATGTTGCTCTTATAGAAATATCGCATGCAGAATAGGCAAAGCTTTGTGAAAATGGAAATGTGCGTGGTCCATTTCTTAAGTTTATCACCTTAAAAACCTGCAAAAACTGAAAAATATTTATTGGTTTTAATAATTCTCATCTTGGTAGAAAAAAATTGCAAAATACGAGACTTTTTTTTTAAACAATTAAATGACCTTTAAAATATTTGTTTATTTATTCTAATGCCCAGCTATTTGTTTTAGGTGAAATAGTATATAAATATCGTTTAAAATTACTGTTCTCCCTGGAATTTTTAAATTAAAGCTTTTTAAATTAAAGCTTTAGTTCACCATCAATATCTATGAGAAACATCATATGCACTCAAACCGTGTTTAGATATAGGTTCATAAAAATTATATGAATTAGAAGAAGAGAATATTCAGGGTATTATAATTAAACTAACAGTCTGCAGACATTTATGCTAGAGGATCAGTTTAAAACTTCTAACAAGAAAAAAATTATGTTCATTCATCTTATATGGCATAAACTTTCTTCTCTAAATTTCTGTTTTAGTTCAAAAAAATTTCAATAGATGGCTGTGCAAGTCTACAGCTCTTTTTTGCCCTTTTTTCTCCACTTGTTTTAAGGTTGTCTTCCGATTCCGACTTCTAATTGCGGCTGTTGGTAGACATTTTATAAATATTCATGAAAAAATTTCGAAAAATTTAGATGTGATTAAATTTTTTTATTTTACAAATATTCTGTAAGAGGCAAATACTTTTCTGTAAGACCATCGAGAGGTTTTTTAACTAAAGTTATGAACATTGTGAAGAAAGATTTATAAGCTGTCGGAATTCATTGCAGTATTTTTTTTTAATTAATCATTTTCTAGTTACAATACATTTAAAAACGGTAAGTTAAATTTGGGGCATTATGTAAGTAATGCCTGGAAATCACGAGGTACGCTCTCAGGTAGTTAGGTTTACTTTTAGTGATGTCTGAAGTTCATTTTGTCGTCGTTGCCTGAGATATTTAAATATTTATGTTCACATTGTTAAATTTTTTCTTCTAGGTTTGTAAACATAAATATTCAAGTGAACTGATATTAAAGACATCAAAAGTACTGATTTTTTAAATAGATGCAGGAATACTTTACTGAACTTGTTCATACGAATTCAAAGCTTGTCGAAGGAGTAATTTCTTGGTATAAATATAAGGAAATGATTAACTTTTTGAAAATTAAGAATAAAAAGAAAAAAAAGAAAATGATTGTTCAACAAATTATCGTATTTGCTTGACATCCTTTCTTACGTACGGAGGGATGGGAAAAATAAAATAATCAACAAATCAAAACTGCAACTCTACAAAATAATGCCCAAAATAGAAAGGCATTTACCAACACAATAAATTAATGTAAAATATTTAAGCTCTTTTTCATTTATTACTAATTTGCAGTTTTTTGGTGTCTTTTCGTTATTAGCAGAATACGTAATACAATCAAAATAAAGATTAACTGCACTCAGTATCACATGGAAAGACGCTATAGCTCGAGGCCAACTCATGATAGTCAAAATTTTCCACACTCAGGTAGTTTGCTCTACTCTTATGCATTTCGAAGGGGCCATTAAAAAAACTCTTTCTACAGTATCTATATTAAACTGCACACTATTGGTTAATAATACTACGGCGATTTTTTACGCTCTTCCTAACCGAATTAGTACCATTTTTCCATCCATTTTACCATTTAGTAAATAACTTATTTTTTATTTTAATACTAGCTATTACCAAAATTCATCAAACATCATTGGCGTAAACATCTTACATTTCTCTTAAATTTTTGTTTTCTGACGACAGGCACTGAACTTCTCTTTCTTCACCACGGATGATGCCGGAAGTGTTGCTCATTGAACGGTACGCAACTCGGCAGGCATCTTTGAACCTTAGACGCTGAAACCGCGACGTCATAGATACCTGTTCATTGAGGGAACCACCTATTCATATCATTTATTCATATCAATTATACAAAAGAGGATAAACACAAGAAAGAGCATCCATGCCCTGAGCGGAATTCGAACCGCTAAGAAGTCAGGCACACTGACCGCTCGGCCACTGGCAGATTTCTTTTAAAAGAACTAGTACATATCCTTTTTTTTTAAAATTTTATTTAGCGCTTTTTTTAAACAATTTAGTCTTAAGGAAACACGGACTTATAACTAACTATATAAGCATAGCTTCAAATAAAAAAAATACACGAGGTTTCAAAAATATTAATTTGGTGACGTAGTTCGCCTATACTTAAGTCACATACCACTTAAAATATATTTTAATACTCATGTAGGTAGATACTTTATCCACGTCGCACTAGAGCTGCACAATCAGTCTAAAAACATTCTTAATGATGATCCAAAGACATACCATCAAAATTTTGAACTTTTGCAGAGGGGATTTCATTTGTGAGGCCACTTCCTCAATTTAGGCGTAGATCTGAAGGCGAAGGAAATTTTCTCCAGATCGCTGTACTCATAGTACTGTGCAATGACCAACCACAGGACTTTCGATTCCGCTGATTTTACGAGCACGCATATAGCATGTATTCGGTGGGTCTTAGCGGAGTTGAGGATCGAAACCGGGCCAATCCGGACCGGAATCCAATTCTCCAACCATTGGGTCACCACAGCCCTAAATTAATACTGAAGAATGCGCAATAAGCTCCTTTTTCTTTATTGATCAGAGCTATAGGCTATCAGATATCAATGATGTCCTCTTTTAAAATATTTGATAAATCACGATATTTATAGTTTTATTTGAAAAAAAAAACTAGTTGGCATGGAACGATTTCAAATCAATGAAAAAACGTCTCTTTTCAAACTTCTCATTCTAACTATGTAACTGAAATTTTGGAATGATTTTTCTGAAGTTGTTCCTTTCACATTCTATCTGAATTTTAGAACGCTTGCTTAAACGCTTCTGGAATTATAACAGAGACAGCCACACGGACATAGATTCACCACTACACGTTTTGAAATTTCTCAGAAAAAAATGGTTAAATAAAAATTTATTTAATCGTTATTTTGCCATATTCAAGCAAAACAGTCAAATAACCATAAATAAGAGGGTGTTCAAACAGTGAGAATACTGTTTGGTTAACTGCTTTCACGTTATACTGTTAAATGATCCGAATTTTATCGCACCAGCTGTGCGCACCTAATGAAACCACATAGTTCCTTGCAGCCGGGTACTTATTTTAGCCAAGAGGGTTAATCTCATGACCGACAAAAAGGGGGGGAGGTTCAAGTTTCAACAATTTCATCACAAAATTTCCTGCAATCCCTTAAACATTTCCAATGCCCTGCACTCCCCAATTTGTGATCCTGGACTGTTAGAATACGAAACTCTGATTCACACCTTGATAAAGGAACCATAAATCTGCTTAACAAAAAAAATTTAGTTTTTCCCATCTCTCACGATAGGTGAAACAAGCAAAAAAACTAATTCAACCGCATCCCACGGTTTATTTGGTAAAACACGTTTCAAGAACAACCTAGTTCCAATGTCCAGTTAAATTTCTTTTCTACGGTTATGAAACCATACAAATGGTTGAAAAACCATATATTGTAACCATTTTTTTAACCATACAAGTTGTAAATGGTTTCAAAACCGTAAAGGTAAAAACTGTTCCTTACTGTAAACTTTACGGTTAAATGAATCGACAGACTGTTGCAGGTTCTTTTACCATAGTTTTAGAATGAAAATTCTAACTGTGTATATTCAAACTAATATGCTGATCTTTCATTTCTCATTTCATTTTTTCAATCACTTATATAGTATTTATTGTAAAACTAGTTAATATCGTCTGATCATAAGAAATACGAAAAATAAATAGATAAATTAAAAAATAGTACTTATTTGATGCTATAAAAACTTTTCCCTAGACCGGAATAAGTTCCTAAATCTATAAAATATAGAACAATTTATATTGAAAATAAATTCTCATAGAGAGTCTGTATATATTAAGCTATTTGTGAAAGATTTTAAAATAGATTTTGAGTTTTAAGTTTTACGTCACTCTTAATACTTCATCAAAATGTCATTTCTCTACTATAGAATTTCACTTAGAAAGTTCAGCAATGTCCTATTCGCAAAACGCTTAAATTAAGTTATGAATAAATTATGAATTAATTATAAATGTCATACTTCCAATACCCTCATCAAAATGACATTTTTCCTCAAGATTTCAATTTGCGTAGAAAGTTAGGCAATGTGGAATTCGAGAAAAATTGAAATAAATTTTGAGTGAACTAAAAAAAATATTGTAAACTTTTTCGTAAATTTTCATTAAATCGAGTTTTGTTTTCAATATTCAAAATTACACAGATATTTTTTTAGCAAAGAGCTATTTGTGAAATATAAGCGAATTTAGAGTGAAAAATAAATTTAAGAATATTAACATCAATGTCGAAATTCCAATACCGTCCAATATTTAAAAATTAATCCGCTGCAAACAAGATTTGAAAAAAAAAATGAAATCAATATTTAAGTGTAATAAAGAAAAGAAACCGCTTAGAAAATCTTGAAACAAAAAGATACTGAATAATGAAAATTCAATATAATTACAAAGTTATTAGAATTGCGCGTTATGCAAACAATTTAAAACTCATATGATCTACGGAGTCAAACTAAATTTAGCTGAAACTTTATTATTCCCTAAAAATATTCTAAAAAAGGAAGCGTTTTCAAAGCACCTGACTCCGAAAATGCTTACCACTCCTTTAATTTATTCAGAATTTTTGTCCCGTTTTCTCTTAATTATCTTCAAAATCTTTCATTTTGGAACAATAAGAGGTGTTCACATCCTATCTCTATAAACATGAAAAGAGTCAGGAAATTATCATATGAAAAGACTTCTACTTTATTTACTTTTATTAGTTTGTTCCAAAGAAAGAAGTTTTAAGTCAGAATTTGGCTGATGACTTGGCGAAATTCGCATATTTTTATTTTGTATAATGGAAGTCGAGAGAATTAATCTAGTAAAATTCATCGCGTGTATATTTAATTTGATATTCAACCAAGCTTTAAACAGTTCATTAGATGGCGTTCCAAAATTAAATGATTTCTATGCCGTTGGCGAGATTAAAGATTTTAAGAAATAAAAATAATAAATATTGGAATTTTCCAGTTTTTATTTGAAAGGGATGTATTTATCGAAAGTTTGTGAGTGGTTGACTTACAAAACGCTTTTATGTAATGCTATAGATTATTATAAAAATTGCACAAAATTATGAAGTGTTTTGCCATTGGTGGTGAAATCTTGAAAGAATAAAAAATAATATTTTAGTTTTTTGGAATTTTATGTATTATTCCATTATACAACGCGGTTTTTATTGTACTTTTGCAGCTAATCACAAAATGAACCAAATGCCATTGTTATCTTCAGAAAAATATTAGAATTTTTATAATACTCGAAATTCTATTAAAAAAAGCAAATGCAACTGCATTTTTTTTCATAAAAATATCTGTGCTAAACACCTTGCTTATTCTCTAATTATGTAATTGCAGTAAACAATTAATTGAAAGATTTGTTTTTTCCCTCAAATAAAATTTATATAAATTGTGTTTTTAAAATTTGCATAGCACAATACATAAAAGCAACATTAAAATGTTTCGAAGGCAAAGAAATCATATTTCAAAACAATGTTTTTAAACATGAAATATTTTCGGATTTCAAAATTTATTTTTAAAATTGAAGAAATAAAGTTACTCTGAAATTGGAAGTTAATTTTTTATTTTGTCTTGTTGTACTTTTTGTTTCTGATAGAAAATAAAAGTTATT
This sequence comes from Parasteatoda tepidariorum, assembly GCF_043381705.1. NCBI lineage: Eukaryota > Metazoa > Arthropoda > Arachnida > Araneae > Theridiidae > Parasteatoda > Parasteatoda tepidariorum. The sequence continues at coordinate 2,186,800 of NC_092210.1, forward strand.
TAATTAGTCAATATTGAAGCAATTAATTTTTAGTTTAAATTTAAATTAAGTTAAAATTTAATAAATGAAAATAAAAAAAATAATTAATATATATCATTACTTTTTTGATTACAATTTAAACTAACTAGGGTAATTACATGGAATTAAATAAAAAATGAGATTGGATTAAATTATAATTAAATTGAATTAAGTTAAAATTTAAATTAAATTTTAATAAAATGAAACATAAAATATCAATTAATTCTAAATAAAAAATTATTTAAATCATAATTAGATTCATCTTAGATGACTGCATAATGCAATTTAATACTAACACTTAGAATTAATTGAACATTCAGAATTAATTGAAATAACACTGAGAATTAATCAAAAATTTTCAAATTGTATTAAAACGCTTTATTTAAAATAAATTCAGTAACAAATCTTGCTTTTCTCGAAAAAGTTTGGGAGAAAAAATGATGACAAAAGTCTATTTTTTTCCCATTAGAAGAATTAAACTTAATTGCAACTAAATGTCTGAAATAAAGGTATTTAATTAAGTGCGAAATAATAAGGATATGTGAAATAATTTTAACTAAAATGAGATTTAAATAAATGAACAACTTAATGTAATTACAAAAAGTTTCAAAAAATTTATTAACACAGTTTAATACGTATGGAAAAACGAAAGTACAAAACATAACAACTTATTCAGCTAATTTTTTTGTCGGAATACAGAAAAAATAATAACTTTCAAACGTTTTTGCTTCAATGAATTTAATTTTCAAATAATAACAAATAAATTTTTAAATGAATACTCAAAATTAGGTCATTTTTATTTTTTATTTATATTAAATTTAATTTAAGTCATAAAATAATTTAAAATAATTACATCTTAAATATAAATTCATTTAAATAAGTTAACTAAAATAATTATTAATTTAAACTAAATTAATTTTCCATAAAATAGATAAAATCAATTTAATTTTTATCTAATATTAAAAAATTAACTTATTTAATCTTACATGAAATACTTAAAATCTAACTAATTCAATGTTTTTATGAATACTTAAAAGGAATAAAAATTAGATAAATTAAAAAGTCATCAAAATTAAATTAAAAGTTTCAAAATTTAAAGCAAGTTAAAAAAAAGTTTAAAAACTTATTAATTTCTCATCGAAACTAAATCATTATTCGGTTGAAAATATTTTGTCTTCATTTATCGTAGGCTAAATAATTCGCTGGAGCATCTAACGTTTTAGCTGACAGCATTTTTAAAGAATTTACTGTTTTAATTAGTTTGGTTCGGAAATGTCTTCTAAACATGTTTAAATTCCCTTTAATTGACACTGATCCAGTTTTAGTTTTCATTTTCTTTACTTAATGACTAGATTTTAAGCTTTAAAAGAAATTAATCTCGGATGATAACAAACAGGGCATGATTTTTTGTTGAATGACATGAAATTAATTTTTAATTAGGAAACAGTACACAAGCAAGCTTTGAAGCTATTTCTTTTTAATCTATAAGTGATTAAATATTCTTCAAAATACTTCATATCTGAAGTAGAAAATGTATTAAATGGTTTAGAAATACTTTAGTAACCATTTAGAGACATTAAATAGTAAATAATAAAATTGAAAAAATACTTTAATTACACAGATAACTTCAAAAATAATAAGAGACGATTTAAATAACAACAGTTAAAATCATTTAAATATCAAAAAAAATTAAATAAATTAAAAATAATAATAATTAGATGATTGTTTTTATATTTGTTTCAGAAATCGCTAGTTTTAGGATATCAGTGTAATTACAGAGATAACTAAAATAATAAGAGCTGATTTAAATAAGAACAATTTAGAATATTTAAATTTCAACTAAAAATTAAATAAATTTAAAATAATAATAATTAGATTATTTTACAAATCGCTAGTTTTAGGAAATCAGTGTTTTGAAGGGAGAAAAAAAGCATAATTTCCTTTCCATATTATTATACATAGTTTGAAACAGTAAAGATTAAACTTCTTTGCAAAGCTAGATATTTTTCTATCAATTTTTATTTATAAATAGAAATTTATTTAAAATTGCAATGGAAATAGAGTTAATTTCCATTATTAATTCATTATAAATCATTTATAAAATAGTGCTCAATACTTGATACCTTACCCAATTTAGATCAAAAAGTTCCTATTACAATTTTTACATTCAAACATTTGCACTAGATGGCGATACTTCTTTTTAGGGCTTAAAAAAAGGAACTGAAAATCATTATTACGGACGAAACCTAAAGAATCAGTAGCCAATGTATTCTTTATTAAACAGTTATTTAATTTTAGTTAGCTTAGTTTAGTTATTTAATTTAGTTTAGTTAGTGTCAACTGAAACTTTATTAAAAAAATTCAGTTTGGTAAAATTAGAAGTAATTTGAATTTAAAGTCCTTATAAACAGAAACTATGATAGTTTTTGATCGCATCGCATAGTATGTAAAATCATAGAATACACGATATCAATATTTAAATTTTTCTAATTGTTTCAAACTATATCTAGACAAATTAACAACAGGGCTTTTTGCTTGCAGATTTCTTGATAAAAATTTTAAACAATCATTGAATAAAAATGGTTAAAAAATATGGAAAAAAAACTTATGTGCAGTCAACAGATGTGTAATTTTTGTATAGGGTGAAAATTGAAGTAAACGTGTAAATAAAAATACATAACTTAAAAAAATAAGCATCTCTTAATAACTACTTTCAATAAATTATTCTATATAATCAGAACAAAAAAAAAATATCTTTCTTATTTATATAAATTTCATAACAATTTTCTGTATCAAAATTTTCGCAACATTTTCATTCACAAAATACAGAACATTATGATAAAAACTAAAAAAATATTTTACTTTAGTTTTCCAAGTATGTGAGGCATTTTGAATTAATTTGTATCCCTTTTTATACTTCAAAATACTTAACAATGTTGTAATACATAAAAATTAAAAAAGTTTTTTTTTTCCCCGAAGAACTCGTTATTGTGTTTGTTTTGAAGCACATGTTATTTTGATATTATCTACATTCAATTTTAGCTCTAAAAAATAATTGTATTAATTTCTTAAAAAATATTTGCTTTTCAGAGAGAGTTTGCTTGTTCTCTCCTCTTATCACTCTCCACTCCGTAAGAAGCTCATGACTCTCCATCTCTACCTGCAGGTGGACAGGTGTTTTACTTCTCGCATATTCTCGTTTCGTTTTATTAGCGTAATATTGTCTTTAATTTAATCGTAATAATTTTGCACCAGGTCCTTTTAGGTCTACCTCTCTTTCATTTATTTGCCTTCGGGTGTACAGTACAGCTCTTTTTGTACTTTTAACTTTTCCTGTTTTCTGATAGCTATCCTATCCATCGCCATTTGCTACTCTGATTTCTTATTTTTTTGCTTCTTTTTTCCTTTTTTCGCTTACTTATTTTGAATAAATTATAGTTAGATATTTTGTAAAACCATTTTATATTAAGAATTTTTTTGATACATTAATTGATAAAGAGTCTTATTTGTATTTATAGTCAAGTTGTACTAAGCTTCTGATCCGTATAAGACTACTGATTCATCATTTTATTTCAATATTCTTATTTTTATTTCATTTGTGTGCTATATAGTACCGCATGCCTAAATTTTATTTAAAATAGCGAAAGCGCTGCGTTGTTAGATGTTACTTTTAGATGTTACTTTATAGTAATTTCAATTTTACTCATCAAAACCTTTTGAAGAGTGATGCCTAGATCAAAAATGAATTTTAAAATGTCCTAAATCCCTGCATGAAATCAAGTCACTAGTTCAAAAGGTATATATTTTGATTTTTAATTTAAAGCGCAGCAATAAAACCAGCTGATTGCGAGTTATTTTGTTTTACCTTGTTTCTAGCATCTAGTCCGCTTTTAAAGCTGAAGAAATAAAGTCTTCAAAACTAAAAGGTAACTGCCTTATCTAAGGTAATTTTAATTTTTTCTAACAAATACTTGTGAAAAATGATGCTTGGATATGAAATGAATTTTACAATGTCATATGTTTCCTTGTGAAATCCAATCAATACAGTCCCTTGCGAAATTATAAGACGCACTCTAAGATTTTACGTAAAATCTTATTTATTGGGTGATACTATGTAGCTTTATTGCTTTTTACGGGACGGAAACCGGTTTACACTTGCTTACGTACTTGTATCATTTGGTTAACATTGTAAAGCAATATGTAAAAATAAATACGAATAGGAAGTGTGTAAAAAATCACCTGTATAAAATCACATTACATGTTTTTTTAAATATAAAAGTATTGCCTATACGCTCGTTCAAAACATGTCATTATTAAAAAGCTACAGTGAGTCTAATAATTTGGTCTAATTATTGTAATATGCTAATATAATACCTGATATAATAAATATTCTCTATTTATATAATATATCGTCTAATTTATCCTATCGTCAAATTTATATTATATATCGTCTGATTCAACCGATTGATACACTAACGCAAACAAGTGCAAACCGGTTTCAGTCACATAAAAACAATAAAGCCATATAGTATCACTGGTAATTAAGATAATTTATCTGGTATCACCTAATTTATCTAGTATCACCTGGTAATTTATATAGAATCTTATAGTACGTCTAATAATTTTGGGCAGGGACTTTAGTTCAAAAGGTACATATTTTGATTCTCAATTTAACGCACAGCAATAAAACCCCTTAATTGCTAGTTATTTTGTTTCACCTTGTTTCCATCATAGTCCTCTCTTAAAGTTAAAGAAATAAAGTTTTGAAAACTAAAGGTAACTGCTTTATCTAAGGTAATTTCAATTTCCTTCCATCCAAACCTAAAGAAAATTGCGAATCCCTTCCAAGAATTTCATCACCGCAGGATTCGGGGGGAGACGATAGAGAAGGGGGTTCATGCTTCAGAATTTCGTATGATGAAGTAATGAATGTTTCAGGACTTCTTCTGTGGGTATGATTACATCTGGGAATGAAGACGCAGAACCCACAGATGAAAAGTAGGGGGGGGGAGAGAAATTGAGTGAAATAAAAGTTAATCCGCTTGGAACGCCAAGATCCAAGGCTTCTTTTTTTATTCACTTTTGTCTCAAACTTATTCTAAGGTTGTTTTCAAAAGAAAGAAACTATTAGAAACCCGAAATGAGAAAATTAAAAAAAAGTTTCCCAAAGACAAAAATATCCTAACAAGAATTAGAAATATATCATTAGAAGTTTGGTAATCTTTGATACAGGGGAGTAGTAGTTGTATACAAGGCAGTAATAGTTTTTGCAGCTATGAAAAGAAGTCTTTTATACGAGTAAAAGAATATAAATAGTTGATGTATTGATACCGAAAAGCAGGTTTATTATAAGAATCAGATTGAAAGTTTGGCCAGTGTTTTTATTAAGGAAATGTTTAGAAAAAAATGCGACTTATATAATACGATCCAAAAATAAAAGATGTTTAAAAATATGTTATTTCTTTTATTGCTAAGTAAATTATTACTTTTATATTACAATTTTTTAATTATTTATTATAAAAATTTATTTAGCAATTATTAATTATTATAAATTATTACTTATTAGTTTAATTTATCATAAGAATCTGATTGGACACATGGCTAGTGATTTTATTAACACTAAACATGTCATAACCGGTCAAATGACCGTTTAAGAACTTTTGCATCGAAAATGCGCTTATCATCTAATAGTTTTTGCACATTTGACCTCATGACTTCTTCTAACAATTATTTACAGTTAATATTCTATTATTATTTTTTTTTGTACTTTGTTTGTTTCAAGTAATACTAGTCGTATACCAATTTATTGCTATGCAAGGTCATCGGATGAAAAATTACGATGTAATGCGTGTTCAAGTATTGCATTCGATGAGTTGTAGATTTCTGCAAAGACTGTTGCGTAGTTAGTGCAATCAGAATAGCTGTGAATTCAAATATCAAGAAAGTACCAAAAATTTTAGTCTGGCATTTTTGTGTCAGAAAAAGTGACAAAAACCAAATGTTTTGGTAAGTAGCTTATATTTTATTTTGATAGCTTTACTTCATTTCTAACTAACGGTTAGTTTTTACCCCGAACAATGTCGAAACAATCAAGACGGTGCAAGTTCTTAGAAGAAATAATATTAATTATAAGAATAATTATAAGAAATATAATTCTTATATATTCTTATAATTGTAAGAATTATAGAAATAATAATAATTAGAAGAAACATGTTTGGGGGAAATGTACAATGGAAACACCCTGTATATATATAAAAAATTCATTGAGTAATGAATTAAAAATTCTTATTCTTTGTGTTTGTAATACATAGCAATATACAATTTTGTTTAATTATAATAAAGTTTATGTTTAGTTTATTTCCTTCCTAACATCCATATTTCATTTATTCAATCAAGAAACAAAGTTCAGTCATGTGACCAGCAGTGGTAGAAATAAGTATCTATTATGTGTTGGTATGTTCAGTGTTAAGGAAATGTTAGGAAGAAAATGCGACTTATAAAACACGATTCAAAAATTGAAGATACTTCCGAAAGATGTTATCTCCCTTAGTCTTACATAAATTATTACTTTTATATTAAAGTACAGTAAATAGCAAAGATAATTATTTCATACCAGAATGTAAAGCTTAAAGGTAGTAGAGCTGACTTGCATAACTTTACACTAGGAAGGTTAGAGGGATAAAAACTGCCTCGCATATTTGGTGAAAATAATTATATAAATAACTGAACTTTTAATAGCTTTTATTAATTGAATTCAGTGGTTGGAAGTAGCACACTAAAAGTGAGGAAACTACTGTTGTCACTAAGCGTTTTTTTATTTGTAGTGTAGTGTGATACTTTTTTTAAAAAAGAAAGTAGTATAGTGAATAGTGCGATACAAAAAATCAGTAGTTTGTAGCGATTCCTGGTATCAACTATTAACGTTAGTTTAGAAAAGAAACAAGGTTCAAACGCAACTTTATTTTTTTAATTTAATGGGTTCAGATGTTTGTGGTTCCGTCAATGGATGCAAAGAAAATACAACTGAGCATTAACAGAAATTACGTACTTAAAATCGCAAGTAATTAATATTTAAACTAGTCATTACGAAAAATAGATAATTAATCACCTTGGTTACACTTAGGACACTAAATGCACTCGGGAAACATTGATGTTATTTCAAAGGAAGGGAACGTATTTTCGAATTATTTAAATTCTTTGAGGAAATTAAAAAAGCATTAAACAATTAAAAAATGTTAAGTATTAATTATTTGATAATTTAGCATTTCTTAAATTTAACATTCGCTTTAGAAAAAGGCATAAAAAGTTGAAGGTTAAATTAACAAACACGTAACAAATGCTTCATAATAACAAACTGGCTTATGTAAACATGACTAAGTATTTCTTAATTATTCCCTTATATTAATTGTAAGTCAATTTCTTATTCAAAACCATTTTGAACATGTGAGTAAATTTAATTTCTAAATCAAAGTTCGTCTCCTTACAATAGTGAAATACTTACCTAATTCCAAAGTTAATTTTTCGAATTTGATAGTCACAAATCTCCGCCACTCAGTCAAAGGACCTTGTCGTGTGGATGGACAATGCCCTTGTCGTGTGACTGTGAGTTAGCACGAATTACGTATTTAGATCGAGTTTGGTATGAGTAATATTCAAGCTAACCATTATGATTAATAGATAATTTATTTATTTCGCCATACTTTCACAAGACATTGTGAATCATTTCGTAAAACATTGAGGATATTTCAAAGGAAATAAACATATCTTCGATGAAATTAATTTCTTAGAGGATATAAAGGAGCATTCTTAATGAAATTAAAAGTATTTAATAGTTTCCGAGAATCTCTTAAATTAAATATTCGCTGTCAAGAAGGACATAAAAAGTTGAAGACTAAATGAACATACTCGAAAAAAATGTTTTATAATAAAAAACTGGCTCATGTAAACATGAATAAATATTTCTAAATAATTCTTCATGTTTAACATTAGCCATTTTTTTATTCCTAACGTGTTGAATATAATGTGTAAAATAATTTCCCCAGCAGTGTAAATTATAGAGATGTATATTAATTTCTCCAGCGAAGTACGGTTCCTTAAAAGTAGTGAAAATGTCACTACAATTTCAAAGTAGTTTGTAGTCACTACATTTAAAACAAAAGTAGTTGTAGTTAACTGCACTTGTTGTAAAGTAGTTTTTATTTAATATTATAACCTTCGTTGAACGGCAGACCCAATTTTTGGGTTTACAACTACGAATGTTCAACTCCGTAGCCTTGTCATTTTGAACCCAATCCAGAAGACAAGGAAATTCATGGATCTAGTATTGGAAAAAATTTGAATTCGTGGAGGACTTTCTGATGGAACTTGCCAGCATTTGCGCTACATGAAGAGGAAGACCACGAGAACCTCCAACGGTTAGCCTGATGGCAAGGGGACTCTAGCCGGTTCAAACCGGATGCAGAATTCGTATCGACCAGCCAACGCTGGGATCGAACCCGGTTCACCACACTGGAAGGTAAACGCTCTATCTCCTGAGCCATCGAGACGTAGCTTTAGTAAACTACAAAAATAACTTAGTTTTCCGACCACTGTGCCGACCACATTACTCAATATTTGCTGTTGCTTATTCTAGGCAATGGCTAGACCAGCTCCATCAGTCCAAATACCTTCAGAAAATTCAAAATAAGAACTGACTCAAATCTAATCTTAATAGTTAAGGGGTGAATTCAAATATGTTAATCAGTAAAAAAGGGACGATATTCGAGTTGCGAAATCAGGCTCAATAAAGTACTTTCTGAAAAATCATATCTTTCTTTGAAGAATACGGGCATTTGACCATCAAAATATTGGGGTTTACCGTAATCTACAAAATATGGCCTTGAAAGTTTTGTCAGGAGAGCAGACCAAAATTAATTCCATGTAAAAGTAAATTTCAATAATTATTTGTTATTCTTTACTACTCTATTTTCAAAAAAAAAATTTTAATTGTAAAGTATGCAAAATTATACGTCATTTTGACTTGTGAAATTTTAAATGACAAAATACAAAATGTAAGAGAAATAAGTCAAATAGTTCCTGAGTAATAAAATTTTAAAAGAGCCGCTTTTTAAATCTTTATTTATTTTTCTCGGATTATTTATTAAAATAATAAATAATTATTAAACATTATTTTGGAATCTTATAAATTATCCTTGAACTGACAAAATTTTTAATAGGGGGCAATAAATTTTTTTTTGATTCACTAAAATACTCAAAAAGAGAAATTAAAATTGAAATATAACAATGTTTGATGATTCTGTCTGAATTAGAACCATGTTTTGCAAATAATAGTTAATACTCGTGTTTTGAAGATCAAAAATATGATTTTGATGCTCGAAATAGATGATGCTTAAATCAAAAAAATGCGGTTATTTAGGTCAAGTACTTTATATTTAAACTACTTTAACATACACATAAGTACATTTTGTAACTTAAAATGTGCTTCGACTTTCATTGATTGGCATAATTGAGATGCCTCCTTTGAATCATAAGGCTTAGTAGTGGAAATAAGAACGAAGTTATTCGATATGATATATTTTTACCCAGTGTACAATAAAAAAAATAATCAGAAAATAAATTTAAGATTTTAACTTTAAAAAAATATGTTTAACTTTTAAACTTCAAAAAAATTAACATTTACGTCAAACATTCAAGCTTAAAAAATATTTTTCAAAAAGAATCTTGGCATTTTTTAAAAAAAAAAATTAATATTTCTAAAAATTAATTTTTTTTATAATGCCTTAAGTTCATGTTGATATTATTTTGAAATCTTTATAATGTAATTTTTTTAAAGTCAAAATAGCAAAAGTCATTTAAAATTTAAAAGGAATGAGTATTAAAACAAAAAATAATATTTAAGTAATATAAGAAATAAGAGAGAGCATGATACAAGAACTTATTAATGTTAGAAACACACACACACGCACACACACACACACACACACACACACATACNTATATATATTAAATGAAATGCCTGATGCATTATTAATATTTACGATAAACAGCTGAGCAGACAATTTATATTTATCCAAATAATAAAAGCTTTATTTACGAGTTAATTTTCTAAAAGTTATTATTTATTATTTATTTTAAAAACTGACGCTTCTTTTATTCAATTAAAAAAATCTCTCAACGCACTTTAGCGTAGGCGAAATAGAAAACCAAGCAAAGAATTCACAACATCAATAATTAACTGTTTTATAGTTAAAAGCTTCTTCTTAAGTGAAACTTTATTTTTTAACGCATTTTGCAACCTTCATAAAAAGCCTCGTGAAAAGGGCTTTTTAATGAACAAGAAATTGCTTGCGGTATTTTTTTTTACTAACATATATTTTTGTGAAGTGAAATTTTATTTTCTGAATTAACTTTTTTCTTCTTTTTTTGTTGAAAACCCACCAAAATATATCCTTTCAGAATTTTTGTAGAGAATGTCATCTCGAAAGCACGATGTTTTTTTAGAATGGTTAGTATATAATTTTTAGTACATAATATTCTTTAAATTTATTTATAAACTTTATTTGTTACTAATTTGGTTCTTTGATAGTTTTTTCAAGTGTTCAGATAGTTTTTCAAAAATTTAAAGCTTAGGATAATATACAGAAACATAAATTTTAAATTTTTACGGTTAAGTTCATGCTTAAATTACCATTTCAGAAACATAGTAAAGAGATGGAAAGGAAAGTTCGAAAATTATCTGGTACATGAAAATAAATGTTCTAAATTAAAGGAAAAAATTTATCAAAATTAAAGTGTTTTTTTTTTTCTTTTTTACATATTTGTTTCACGATTCATTTTTATATCTTAACATAATTTGCTCACATTGAGGCCACAGTGGACACCCAAAATCGTGAAAATCCCTCGAAAAATCGGTTTTCTAATTTCAACCATTTTATATTAATTAAATGATATAAAAAAGCATATTAATTATTAAAATCATAAAAGTTTGAAAAGCATTTGACAATATTAGTGTTATTTTGCTTTTTTTTTTACAAAAACTTCTTTTTGAGAGTGTTTTGTGTAGCGTTTCTCAAAACAAAAATTTTGTTTCGAACTGGAACTTACTTACTTAGAAGTTTCACATTTTTGACACACTGCATAACTTTTTTTCTCTAGACCAGCGGTCGGCAAACTTATTAGCCAAAGAGCCAAATATGAACATTACAACAATTTTTAANAATTTTGTTTCGAACTGGAACTTACTTACTTAGAAGTTTCACATTTTTGACACACTGCATAACTTCTTTTCTCTAGACCAATAAAAAAAATTTCGAAATAGGGTGTCACAACATATTTTAGAGTGATTTCAATGTTCCAAAACGTTAATAAGGGCACAATTTTCTTTTTTCCGAAAACTGATTTTTCTACTCTGTATGGAAATTAGTAGAAAAATGTGTAAATTTTTTTCCATACAATTTGAAGAGAAATGTAAATAGAGTTGAAATTAACAAATAATCTTTGAATTTATGGAAAAATGTAGCGCTTATTGTCGATAGATTTGAACTTCAAAATAAATCGACATTTTGTTTCGGAAAAATTTTTAATTTTTCATGTCATAGCATGAAATATGTAACAAATTATTTTTTTTTTCATGTTCTCTATCTAAATATAAACAATCTCTGCAAGTTATAGCAATGTAAAATTCTTTTAAGAGAAACTTATTAAGAGTTTACTGTAGCCTTAATGTGGTTGGTTATGAAATTCTGATAACAAGCTATGTTATCCCCTTTTACAAAAAGTAATGGAGGAGTCGAAAAATTTATTTTCATAAACGAAGAGTAAAGTAATCTGAAAGAAGAAGAAAAATATAAATTCTTATTTTGATACATTTTTTCTAGATTCTAGATTATTCTGTCTTAGTACGGAAACATAATTGCAAATTAGTTAGTATTTAAGTGCTGAAGAAACAAAAACGTGATTCAAATGAGTTAAATTAATAGTTAGGAAGGCGGTATGAAAAACAACAAAACTAGTATGATTAGCACTATTAAGGGATTTTTTTCTGTTATTTACCGATTTGTTTTAAGACTCCTTATTTTTGTTATTTCAACATGAGTTGCTCAATTAATGTGGCTAGTTACGAAATTCTGATTACAAGCTATATTATCCTTTTTTTCCCAAAAATTTATGGTGAAGTCTACAAAATTATTATCATAAACGAGGATAAACGAGGAGTAAAGCAATCTGAAAGAACAAAAATATAGATTCTTATTTCGTAACATTCTTTTCTAGACGATTCTGTGTTAGTACGAAAACATAATTTCAATGAGGGGGGGGGAATTAAATGATTTTAACGTAATTGGTCTTTTAATATATAATTCGTATGAAACAAGCGTGTAGAATAGAAATCGAAAATTAGTATTTAAGAGCGGGAGGAACGCTATCCAGCTGAGTCAAATTAATAGTTAGGAAGGCGGTATGTGAAATAACAAAACCAGTATAATTGCTGATGTAACTTAGATTGTCTGATTTAACCCGCGAAATAAAACGTATTTATAGTATAGTCCAATTTGCTTGATCAGTGATTCGTTAGACTTTAATAAGGTTTTTGGTTCTTTCTTCAGTTCACATTAACATATGCGTGTATACTTTTAACTCAATCTTCGACAAGTATTTTTTAAGAACGTATGTTAAGGGTGGTGATTGCAAAACACCTCAACACTTTGCAAAATGGATAATAATTTATCGACATAAAAACGACTATATTATTATTCTGGCACAGAATAAATCTTCGAGATATTAAATATTGACAGAAAATTTCTAAATTAACTGTAAAAATTTGCAACGAGTAGTGTTTTTTTTTTTTTTAGAGAGAAATTTAAATTTAGAATATAAAAATATATAATTTAGTGTAAATCTGTTATTACTACAATTCATGCTGTTATTATTAATTCTATTATTTCTGTAAATTATCTTATAATTATTATCAATTACTTAAAATTATTATTTAAAATTAATCTTTAAAATCAACATCAAGCAAATTATTACAAATTGTGCGAAGGAATGACACATTTTTTTCTAAATTTAATTTCTTTTGTACCCGAGAAAAAAAGGTCCAAATTACCAGAAAACGGCAAATTTTACCGTGTTTCTGGCTCTATGAGAGCAACCAAAAGCTCAGTAATTTTTACCGAAGCGTTTTTTAATGATTTGAATGAAATTAACAATTAAGTATTGTTTTATAATATGTGGAAATATGGTTAATGTGATAAAATTTGATAATTTTGTCAACATTCCTTAAGACATAGCAGGAAAACCATTTATTCAGTTAAATGTAGTTTTCAATTTGGTAATTGTTACTAAACCTGTAATATTAAGAACTAAAATTTTGTAAACCGGAATTTTTGATAAACCGTTTCCATATGAAGGATTTAAATACCGTATAGTTTGGTTTTATTACCAAAGTTATTATTTTTTTACCATAAATGCTTGTACTATAAATTACGGTAGTTTTACCATAATGTATTCTTACGTGTAGCCGACAGCAAAAGAAGGTCAATCAAATTATGATTTTCGTATTTTAGCTGCCTAATAAGCTACCGCAGAAACGACATCTGTTTTACTCTCTAAGACTGCTGTTTAATCTAAAACTCTGGAGTAATTATTATTATTCTTGCTATTTGAAGCCATTTGCAAGAAGCTCGAGTGTCAAAAAGTAACCCCACCTGTCATCAAGTAACCCCATTTTAAGGCATCTAATAAAAATTATTATTACATCACTGAATACTTATTGTAACAGTAAAATAAGTTAATACAATAAATGAAAAGACACTTATTGGACCAATATTGAAAAATGACTAAGACCCAATCCATTAAAGAATTAAATTGGATGAGTATTTAATTTTAATGTTCTTGGCTAGTAAGTTAATAGATATTTATTTCTGAGTGATTCACATAGTAAAGCTGTACGCTATTCTTCAACTGGCATAAAATATATTGCACTTCTATCTAAAATAGCCTATTTTTGATATTATATTTATTTAAAGCTAGATATACTCCCAGAAAGCTTTGGATACTTTACGATTTCGGTCATACAATCCATTACACTGATTTCCTAAAATTCGTATTCTATCAAAGCCATACCTGTCGGGTGGGCTCAATTTTTTTTCTGAATAAAATGAATATTTAAGAGTAGAAGCTTTTTTTCGCAAGGGATCGGCCAAGTAATAACACGCCCATGTCATTTAAGGTCGTCACCCCTCCTAAAAGCTAACTTATGTTTCCGCGATAAAGGAAACTAAAAACGGATTTTGTATAAAATTTTTCATATTCTTAAGGCGGTTCTCGTTCTTAAAAATATGACTGGGACACTGTTATAAAACTTCGGAGCGAAGTGTAGGCGAATTTTTAGGCAGTTTTATTTCCGAGTTAAGAAAGATAAAAAATACTTTAAAAACTCTTTTTTAAACTTGCTGGCCATTTCATCAGATACAAAGAAGCCGTAAGCAACATCATGTGGGTTTTATTTCTCTCCCATATTACGCTTTTGCTGTGCAAAGCACGTATTAACGGAACTCGCTAAGATTGAATTTTAAAACGCGTTTTAATTAAGATGAATGGAGAAGAAGTTGCCTTGTAGAATGAGGACCCTCAGCCTAGTTTTTGGCGGAAAATATGTGATAATTATTTGCACTTCAGATTAGATCGGATAAAATTAGTTAATAATGATTTATAGTTATAACAATGGCCATATGATAAGTGTAAATTAGTATATTTATACACTGTTAGAAATTTCTCGGAAAAAAAGGTTAAATAACAATTTATTGAATGGTTATTTTACCATACTTAATCAAAACAGTCTAATAACCATAAATAAAAGGGTAATCAAACTGTTAAGTTTGAGAAAAACTGTTTATTAACTGCTTTCACCTAATATGGTTAAACAACCAGAGTTTTATCACACCCACTAGAACCACCTGATGAAGCTACTTAGTTCTTTGCAACTGCGTACACATCATATCTGTCAATTTCATGACCAGCAGAACCGGAGTTCGAGTCCTTGTGTTGACACCACAATATTTTCTCCATTCCCTTCAACACATGAAGAATTTTCAGTGTCCGGCACTCTCTAATGACCATTGCCTTACGAAAAAAGCCGAGCACCTATGTCTAGTTAAATAATAATAATAATTTTATTTTTTTTACGTTTTTGAAAAATGCTAGTTGTAACTGGTTAAAAAACAATATAGTTTTGTTTTCATAGTCTTATAACCGTACTTTTTGTAGATGGTTTCAAAATTATAAAGGAAAAAAAATGTTCTTTATTATAAACTTAACGGTCAATCAGATGGACAGACAGCTGCCATTTATTTTACCATAATTTTCGAAAAAATTTTTAACAGTGTACTTATCACACAAAAATAAGTTACATTTCTCGTAATTTGAAACGTTTGATTAGTCTACAGAATTGAATTTTGTATCATATGCGCTAATTAATGAATTGGTGTATAATGTATATAGGATGTATAATGTATATAGGATGTATAATGTATATAGGATGTATAATGTATATTGGTGTATAATTTATAAGGAATAATTAAACTTTCAATGAGATCATTTATGATACGTTAAGAATTTGTATTCATAGGAAATTTATCAAATAAAGATAAATTATTTCGTAGAACTCGAAACTGCTAAATATACTAACAAACACATAAAATGTAAAACGTCAAACAAATTTCCCACACATCAAGATAACTTGGGCCCTCATTGAGCCAATATTCATGAATCTTGGCTCATTAAGGGTTCAAAGTGCCTTTATTTTTCAGATACTGACCCAATATAGAATTTTCCAATTCACCCGATTTGTTACAACCAATTTACAACCGATATTGATCCTATATAGAATTGTCATGCTGATCCGATATTTTATATCCATTATTTAGCCAAATTAGGCTCTATATTGGCCTTATAAAGGCCATTCTGGGACCAATATTAAACTATTTAGACATCCCAAAATTGGTTCCTTGGTGTATGCTTTTATAGGACTCATATCGAGCCAAATTTGAACCCAACTGGAGTAAAATTGTTGCTAGGGTTATTATAAGACTAAAGAGGAAGGTCCACCTTAGATTGCATAGAATTAGTTAATTATATTTGTGGTTCTAAAAAATGTCACATAAAATAAATTGTTCCACAAAATTTGAAAACCTTTGCTTCTTTCATAATATTAAATTAATAAGTACTTCAGATTAGAATATTAAAATAATAATTACTTCAGATTTGAATATTAAATTANATATTGGTGTATAATTTATAAGGAATAATTAAACTTTCAATGAGATCATTTATGATACGTTAAGAATTTGTATTCATAGGAAATTTATCAAATAAAGATAAATTATTTCGTAGAACTCGAAACTGCTAAATATACTAACAAACACATAAAATGTAAAACGTCAAACAAATTTCCCACACATCAAGATAACTTGGGCCCTCATTGAGCCAATATTCATGAATCTTGGCTCATTAAGGGTTCAAAGTGCCTTTATTTTTCAGATACTGACCCAATATAGAATTTTCCAATTCACCCGATTTGTTACAACCGATATTGGTCCTATATAGAATTGTCATACTGACCCGATATTTTATATCCATTATTTAGCCAATGTAGGTTCTATATTGGCCTTATAAAGGCCATTCTAAGACCAATATTAAACGATTTAGACATCCCAATATTGGTTCCTCGGTGTATGCTTTTATAGGACTCATATCGAGCCAAATTTGAACCCAACTGGGGTAAAACTGTTGCTAGGGTTATTATAAGACTAAAGAGGAAGGTCCACCTTAGATCGCATAGAGTTAGTTCATTATAATTGTGGTTCTAAAAAATGTCACATAAAATAAATTATTCCACAAAATTTGAAAACCTTTGTTTATTTCCTAGTTTTAAATTAATAAGTACTTCAGATTATAATATTAAATTAATAACTACTTCAAATCTGAATATTAAATTAATAATTACTTCAGATTTGAAAATTAAATTTATAATTACTTCAACTTAGAATATTAAATTAATAACTGCTGATTAGAATATTAAATTAATAATTACTTCATATTTGAATATTAAATTAATAATTACTACAGATTTGATAATTACTTCAGATTAGATCTTAGATTGTATGAGATTTCATAATATTTATTTGTAGTTCTAGCAGACATATCACATAAAATATTATTTCAATGAACTCGAAATGGTTATTCGTGAAGATAATCTGTCTGTTCGTGTTTAAATTGAGATGAGTGCAGAAGGAATTGCATTGTCGAATATTGATGATTACAATTTAAATTTCTGGTAATCGCAACCAATTTAATTTAAAATTCTGATCATCTGATCAATTAAAATTTAAAATTCTGATCATCTCAACCTTATTCTTGAAAAGATGAATGTATTTGTACATTAAATTGGATTGTATATGCAAGCATAGTTTGCAGTGATAACTAGTCTAACACATCTATACCCTGTTTGAAATTTTGAGAAAACCCATCACAAATATTGTACAAAAAATTTCGTCAGAGAGAAAAAGAGCATGGTCAAAATTTCCAGAATATCTTAAATTTAGCAGTTTTTCTGGGTTTATTAGAACACTGAAAAGATCGGTAACTTTTGCAGAACCGCTTTGGTAATGATTTTGGTAAAATTAAAAATAAACTATATTTTCATAATAACTTATAAAATTTGGTAACATTTAATAATTATATCATGTAGGGCATAAAAATCATTTATTTGACAAAGTTTTGTGTTTTATATTAAATCTATGGTAATAAGAACAATAATTTTGAAAACTAGATTTTCAGGTAAGGCATTACAATATTTATGGAGAGAAAAAAAACACCAAATGAATAGTTTAAACGTGTCTTTTAATACCAGAATTCTAGTTTTTTTTTTCCAATCAGAAATGTCATTAGCTTATAGTACGGTACTTTTAATGACGGTAACAGTAGTACAGTAACAGTATGAAATTTTTTCTCTGTATAGTAAACAGTATATAAAATAATAATTTGAATTAAACAAAGACTGATTTCAGCTTTCGAACATATTTTGGGTATTAATAAATGGTATATAACCACAAAGAATCAAATCCAAAAAAATTCATGCATTTTGAAATATTTCCGAATCTCTTAAATTCTCATTGCAATAAAAAAACGTAAATATGAGTTTTTGATATTCCTACTTAATTGAAAAAAAAAGTTTCTTTAAATATCTTTTTTTTTTTCATTTTCAGTTATATTTTTTTATCTTTAATTTTTCTTCTTCTCACTTAAAGCCTCTTCTTTTAATGATTTTATCATCACCTGGGTAATGCAAAGGCATAAAAAATTTGGTCATTCTCTTAATTATAAGGATTGCGAATAGCAGGAGTATTTTACTTCTACTGTAAAAAAGATAGCATATATTGTCTAACACTATTTCTATCGTATACAACTACACTATTTTAATTATTTGCTATTCAAGCGTGGAAAAATGTTCTTTGTTTCAAAATTAGATAGAATAATGGATCGTAAAACAAGTTTTAAGACAGAAAATTATTTAACAAGTCCATAAATCTACACAACTCTGGTTTTAAGAGATGCTACAAGGCGAAATATTTTTATAATTGTTAAGAAGATGTCTTAAAAGTGCTAATTTGGTATGAAATAAATTGCAGTTTTTTAATAAATATGCTTCATAAATAATAAATTATTGGCTGAGTTGCTTAAAAGTGAAACGATAAAATTCTCCGTAAGAGTCAAACTCTGCTGATTGTACAAAAAACACGGGTAAAATTACCGTACTGAATAGTAATATGTTTCTGGTCAAAAATAATAATTCTGGTTAATAAAACCAAATTCATTCGGTAATTCTTCCATTCATATAGGAAAGGTTTATCGAAAATTCCTAGTTTCCAAACTCCACCATAAATTGTGAGGGAATTTGTTTTAATTGTTCTTGTTACTACAAATTCAGTAAAAAATATAACTGAAAAATAAATTTAGCCAAATAAATAGTTCTTTTGCCATATTTTAAAAGGTATTATGATAAAATTCTGACATTTACAAAATTTTAACATGCATCATAAAACAATATTTTATTGTTAATTTTACCAATACCATAACTAAAGAGCTTTGCTAAAAATTACCATGCTTTTTGGTATCTCTATCTAGCCAGAAACATGGTTAATTTCACCATATTATGGTAGTTTTGACCATACATTTTTCATTAGTATAGAGATGGTATTTTAAGTAACAGTATCAAATACAAAAATCTCTAGGAAAGCAGACTTTTTTTCAACGGATTTAGATTCTTGAACCACAAAATAGGGGTCATGATTTGGAAAATATGGTGTCAGTACTTAAGACCAGAGAGCGGTGAAAAGTTTGGTTTCATATTCTTCATACAATGAACCATAATTATTAGGCATATATCTATTGTTATTGCTCGAGTAAATAAATGAATAATGCTTTTGAAAGCAAATGCACACAAAATTTAAAATGTTATTTCTTTTCTTAAAAAAAAACACAAATTTTCATAAATGAACTAAAAATATTGATAAACAAAATGCACATTCTTATAAAGAAAATACAAATTTTACTAAAATAAATTAAATACAAAATGCCTTATTCATTGATGCTGGTTTTATGTAAGAAAAATATTGAAAAGAAAATATTTCGAATCAATATTTGAAAGATTAATAATTTTTGTATGAAAAAATGACGTTGTCAAAAACAGTAACAAGTAAAAAAAAATTCAATTTTTGCAAACAATTAATTTGTATCGTTACAAGTTGCAGATTGCTGATCTTTTCTTTTTTCCTTCGCTATTTTCATAATTATCGCCTCAAAACTAATTTCTAAACGTAGACATCATTGGAAACCCAAATAATTTACTTCCGAATTGTTGCAATTCACTCCACTACAGCCTATTCTGGAAAATTCCTTCATAATTGTAAAAAAAGTGTATTAGCTGAAATTTCTATACTTATCATACGAGGGCTATGATTTGATTTCAATGAATTTTAACTAACTTTAAATTTAAAGATTTATTACTTAGATATTGTTAATTTGTTTCCAATGTTTTATTTCCCTATACTTGAGAATGGGTGATTTTCAAACTTGATACATTTTGAAACTGAAATCGCTTTGAAAGGAAAATTGAAATCATTGTAGGTGAGTAACATTAATTTCTGCACAGGTATTTCGGGTGATTTTATAGTCAGCATCTAGATTGACTTAATTTAAACACTGAGGAATCTTATGATCATTAAAATAACAAATACAAATACAGGTCACAGACCATAATTTTATATAATTGCATTTATTTATCTATCACGGGTTAGTTGTTTTTGCTTCAGACATCATAACGTATTTATGGTTCACAGGCTTATTCTGCATGGGAAAAGCAGTTAATAAAGCTTCACATACTGACTTTAAAAGCTTGGTAATAGACCAGACAACGTTAAAAGAAGCATTCACCTTTTGAAATTGTTCCAAATCGTATAAATTGAGCCGCGATGGCTCGGGGTGATCCGGGTTCAAATCCCACCGATGGCTGGTCGATACCAATTCCGCATCCGGCTTGCACAGACCACAGTGCTGACGTGATATATCCTGAGTGGTAGACGGATCATGTGTTAGAGTCCCCTTATGGTCAGGTTAACCGTGGGAGGTTCGCGTGGTCTTTATCTTCATGCGGGTTGGTTCCATTAAAAAGTCCTCCACGAAGGCAAATTTCTCCCAATGCGTGGTCAAGAAGTTCCCCTGTCTTCTGAATTGGGTTCAGAATTATAAGGCTATGGAACTGGTCATTAGTAGTTTTTAACCCAAAATTTGGGTTGACTGTTCAACTACGGTTATAAAATAAAATTGTATAAACTTGGTAATGAACCAGACAACATAAAAAATTCCTTTTAATAAATTCTTAACCATATATATTTTTTTAGAAATTCCAAAAATCTAAATCAGGCAATTAAATTCCAAAACTAAGTTTGATATTTTTTCGGACATCAAAAATGCTTCAAATTTGACCCCAACCCAATACTTTTTCTTTTCAGAGTATTCACAGGTGCATTTATGGGTCCCTGCTCAAAATTATTTTGTACAACACAAATGTCTCAAATTTAACAAATTAAATTGAATGCTATTATTTAAAATTTATCTTTATGCTTAAATCTTATTATAACTAATTACAGGTTTCTTTTTAGTGCTCATCTACCAGATGACGCTCTCATAATTATGAAACGGGAGGAAGCACAAGACTGGGTCTCAAAAGCATAATATATCTACTCGTGTTTAATTAAATGAAAATTAATTAATTTTGCTGATTCTCACTCAACTTCTAGCTGGTATATTCATTGTGTGTTACTTCAAGATTTTGAGATTATATTCAAACTAAATATCGAACTAACCTTCATTATTATAAATTACTCCTAATCATTTAAAATCATGAAATGAATCATACGTCATTGGGTATACATTGGTTATTTACGGCATTACTAAATCCATCACGTGCAGAGGTCCTATCATTTACAATCTTAGAGCAAACGAACGAGACCAAGTTAAAGTACATGAACTTAAATTCGATAAAGAATATCGAAGCAAAGAATAGATCACGAAATCCTAGAGAAGCAAAACTCGAATATGACATCTTTTACCAGTCAATAACAATCTTAGCATCCCAATATAATTTGAAGACGAAACTGATCATATTAATCCAGATCTGGAGATTGAAAATATGCTTTAAGTTCCTTTTGCAAGATTGACACTAAAAATACCATTACAAAGGCATTTTGCAAACATGATAAGGATATCTAAGCCAATGTTTCAAACATTTCTTTTGATAGAATGAAAGCAACCACCCAACGGTATATAAGAACGTCAATCACCTACATTATATTAACAAAAAAAACTTAGATATTTAAAAGTCAGAAAATCTATAATGAAGTCAAGCAATTTCTGAGTTAGATTTTTTTATGAGATAAAACAGGGATATCCATAGGAAAATCAGATTTTTCAAAAATTAAAATTTTATTACTGGAGCAAATATTTTACCTGAAAATTATGCTTAATCGACAAGCATAAATAGGTAAAAAGATTGCAACAATAAAAAGTTACATTGCATCAACTATCCATGTACTGTACGTTAAATTTAATTTCGGCAAGTATAATTTGTAAAAAGATCACAACAATAAAAAGTTACACTGCATCAACTTCTCATATACTGTACATTAAATTTAATTTCGACAAGTTTAAATGGGTAAAAAGATACTAACACAATAAAAAGTTAAAATGCATCAACTATCCTCGACATGTTTAAATGTGTGAAAAAGATCCCTACAATAAAAAGTTATAATGCATCATTTATGCATGTACTGTACATTACATTTAATTTCGACAAGTATAATTTGTAAAAAGATCACAACAATAAAAAGTTACATTGCATCAACTATCCATGTACTGTACATTAAATTTAATTTCACCAAGTTTAAATGGGTAAAAAGATCCCAACAATAAAAAGTTATAATGCATCAACTTTCCATGTACTGTGCATTAAATTTAATTTCAACAAGTTTAAATGGGAAAAAAGATTCCAACAACAAAAAGTTAAAATGCATCAACTATCCATGTACTGTACATTAAATTTAATTTCAACAAATTTAAAAGGGCAAAAAGATCCCAACGATAAAAAGTTAAAATGCATCAACTATATCCATGTACTGTACATTAAATTTAATTTCGACAAGTTTAAGAATATTACTTTTATTGTTGTGATCTTTTTAGGGCAAAAAGATCAGAACAATAAAAAGTTACATTGCGTCAACTATCCATGTACTGTATGTACATTAAATTCAATTTTCTCAGCGGTTCAGAAATATTTCACTTTAGACTGGCTTCACATGATATTTTAAACCCGTAAGCGAAAACAACCAGAAAAATTCTTGTTAAATTCCTTCAATCAGAGTTTACAGCTGGAAAAGTGACTTGTCTGTCAAAACATGGCATTCCATCTTTTAAGAAATCTCAGAAGCATATTTCTAGTCGAGAATCATTTACGATGACAGGAGCTTACGAGGTTAACTGCAATGGAGCTGGAGGCGTCAAATAAAGCCGAAATAAACCACCGAATGTCGATAAATTTCGACTTTTAAGGCATTCCCTAGTTTGGAAGCTGATGAGATAGTATCGCCTCATCAAATCATTTCGATTTTTCTTGTCATTCAATCTCGCAGGATAAAAACTTAATGATAGGGTTTAGTTGTAATGGATGTTTAGCGTAAGGTTTGTTGATATTGCAAATTGTCTTTACAGCATATTAAGATTTATGTGGCTTGTTTTGTTCTTAAGGGCCCTGCCCTAGATTTAACAAGGAGTTGATGTAGAACATATTATTTTTGTAAATTGTTTTTCAACTTATAAATAGTTCCTTTCTTGTTTTTCCTACAATGATTAAATTTATTAGGGTGGCTTTTGGAATTATTTAGCAACACACGATACCAATCATACGTTATACATATGATGCATTATACATATAATACGTTATGCATGTGACACGCTATATATTTAAGTTATACATATGATACGTTATACATACGTTATACAATGATACGTTATAACAAAATTGCGGAAATTATTCTAGTCCTATACAGCTTATGTAATTTTTTTATACTTAATGTTTTGTCCAATTTGATAAAATTTACGTTGGGTGTTCCATAAACTCTACTCTGAAAAATAATTTTTGGAAGCCGTATTAAATTTGAAATCCAAAACACACACAATTGGGGGTTACGAATTAATCTTTAGTGAAAAGGAATACTATAAACGATATAAAAACCTCACTAATCACAACACAGATAAAGAACATATAAAAAATAATTTTGAATGCGGAAGGTGGGAAGACAATTATTATTGTAAAACACTTTCAAGTTTCACCCTCCAATTAAACCTGTTTTAATGTTAATTGCGTAATATTTACGTAATTTCTGTTAGCGTATTGATTACATATCTTTCTAGTGATTTATAATTATAAATTGAGACCATACGCCACATTTACGTAATGTCCGCTAACAGAATATCGTCCGATAACTGTCCGATTGTTGTCCGATAACATAACATTTATACATTGCGTATTGCATGTTTACTGTATACATAATGTATCTCTATTGTCTTCTAGCATAAAATAGTTATTTGACGGTATACGCAATCTCCTTTTACATCAAATAAATTTTCTGCCTATAGATAATACTTAATAATATCGATCGTCAATAGATAATACTTATTGCTTACGCATTATCTATTGACGAGTTTGTTTTCAAAGTGAACACTGAAACTGAAACGGAATTAAGTATATCTGGGGGTACAAACTTTGATACCTTGAATGTTTAATTTAAACTTGAAAGCCAATTTCTGACTTTTTTAAATTAAAAGACACAAGAGGTTTTGAAGGGCTATATGGATTATGTGGTATATTTTAACTAACTCACTTTTCTTTTAAATCGTATTATTAATACGATTCCTTTTTCATGCGTGTATATAATAATTGATTCTTGTCTTTATTACGATAAAAATTAATTTCTGAAAGTATATGCAATTCTTTTTGTAATATACGCACTTAGGAAAATAAAATAATTTTTTTAATAAAATAAAAATACATAAAATAAAATTATTTTTTTAATAAAATAGGAATATTTATTTAATTGGAAAATGTAAAATTCTCTTCAGGACGTATCCCTTTGCGATGATAAATGCGATATTCCAAAATAAAGAATAATTGGCCTAAAATAGAAATCACTTTTTATAATGGGTCTACAAGTATATATAAATGTATAATAAACCCTGATAGAAAAAATTACGAAAGCAGTGTAGGGGTAAATTTATAAATAAGCAGAATCACTACTGCAATGGAGTAAGCTTAAAACGCATATCTGGAAATATATGAAGGTTTAGATTTTTCAGAATCGACATTTTTAGTCTATATTTTGTCGAAACGTACAAGTTTGAAAATGTTATATACAGCAGGGGATGGCATAAATGTCACGACAAACTTCTAGGGCAGATCATGAGGTTTAAAAATGTATAGGAACCCATGTTCGGAAGTGTCATACGAGGCTACGATCGCTTTCAAGTTATGACCTCTTTCGCATGAAGAAACAGTTCATGATAGGGGAACGCTCATAGCGGCGTATGATGATATTTCCGGGCAAGGGTACGGATGCAATTTTAATCCTGATGATGCCACCCTAACCCACCTAGAAGTTTCTCAAAACATTTACGCGAGGGTATTTTAACTGCAGATTTCGTCAAAAATCGTATAAAAATGCCCTTTTATAAAAAGACTGTAGTTTGGAGATAGAAACTGATGGCAATTCTATAATCAGCCACGTAAAGGTGTCCAAGACCCATTCAACAATCTCATGCAACACAAAATAAAAAAAAATATTTTCCCCAGTATTACAAAACATAATCTCAAATTTCTTATCATACAAAGGTAACATTTCTTCTTCTATTAAACATTGCAACAATAAAACATTTTTAAATTCAATTCCAGTTACAGCATTGTGCATAAATACCCAGAAGCTTTAAAATGCTATAATAAGTTACAATCCTTTGACCCTTTTCTAAAGTGATGTTCCATGTTTTTACTGATTCCAGTAAAAAGCCAAGAAAAGAAGAAAAAAAAGTTGCGATAAGAGGAAAAGAAAAAAAAAAAAAAGAAGTTGCATTAGCCACCTAGTGAAAAATGATTCGGTTGATTCTAGAGCCCTTAAGTCAAAAGGAATGGAATCATCCGTAAGATTAGCGATCATCATCAAGTTATCACTTTTCTTTCCAACAAGAAAGATAAATTACTTCAAAACCTACTCCAGGCGGCGTTTTAAGCTGACAGAATAAGAAAATAACTGAGAAAATTTTTCATTCTCGTTTTTATCAGGAATTTATGTTATAATCATTACTCAACACTTTGTGTTAAAATATTTGCTTAAACAATTTAAGTAAAATATAGGCCAGCAATAGGGTTGGGAGTATGTTTAATAAATAATATTATTTTTTTAAAAATCGATGTCATCAATATTTTAATTCTGAAGAAAAGGTATATTTTAAAACATTTATTCCATTAATAACAGAAAGAAGTTCATGATAGTTATCGGGATAGTGAAAAAAAATCCTTTTTCCATTATTATTTTGCGTAAAAATAATTTTGGAAACAAGTGCAGTCACCCTTTTATATCATTAGCCTTTAACGAAGTATTAATTAACTAATAATACTAACTAATAAACAAATAATTTGTTATTTTCAGTTCAAGTTGGGAAAAATAACTGGACAGAATTTTGAAAATGATACAAATCTTAGTTTTTACCGTTTTTACGGTTATTAAACATCTAAACTATAACATCTGAAACATAACGCAGCACGTTGAACATCATTATAGTGCTTATTGTTTAATTAATTCGTGCTTATTGTTACTTAAACGAATTTCAGAGCAAATAATGATATCTGATCTGAAATTCGTTTAAGTATCTAAGAAAGTTATGATTCTCGTTTCTATCAGAAATTTGAGTTATGAAAATTTATCTTTTTGAGAAAAATAGTACATAGTTTAAAAATTTAAAATAAAATGATCATCATGAAGAGAATTAATATTATTTAAAAAATATGTGACATTATATTCACTCACGTTTGATTAATAATACTAATTAACCAACAAATGATTATTTTAATTTTTTTCCATTCAAGTCTATAACTTCTTTCATTTCTGAAAAATAATGGGATACCTGCAAGTGATGTAGAGTGGGTATCTTGATACTGATGGGCTGTAGAAACGTGGAATTTGTTTACGTTAGCAACTGTTATATCCATTCCATTTCGAGTAAGCCAAGTTTATCCAGTACCAATTCTCTTCAGTAACACGGCCTATAATCTTTCACAAAGATTTCAATTCTACCACTATATATTTGCACAAAGACTTAACACAAAGACAGGCACAAAGCCATGCACAACATAAACTTACTATGCATCGAAGTTACAATGTACACAAAACAAAAGTATATCAAGGTTACCATAAAATGTATAAGCAAAGAATAAATCGAAGTTAAGTAACAGAAGTAGACTAGAAAGAAGATATTTCAAAAAATTCGATGTGTTAAACGGTTCTGTATTGAATTAATTTAATGCTAATTAGTATTTTTAAGTTATGTAGAGAAACTTAGCGCCATTTTAATACTCTATATATACAGATAAAAATGACGTCATAAGTCACGTGCGTGGGTTTTGTAGTTCAAGTACCCAATTTAAAGTTTAAACTATAGATTTAAATGTTTTTTTCCCTCAATTTCTTAACACTTCCATAATTACGTTAAAAAATTATTAAAAAAACGCTTATTAATTCTATTCATTAAAGTATTTTTTTTCCGAAAAATAATTCTTTTTTTCTTCTTATTTTATGCTTTCCTGAATCAAAAACGAAATGAAATTTGTCTTTCCTTAATAAAGAAAATCCAATTTTTTCCATTTTAAGTCTTTAACTAGCGTTAATAGTTACGAGAAAAGTAAATGGTAAAACTCACATAATGCTATTAACTTTTACTGAAGTGTTTTTTTTTCTTTTTAATTAAAAAAAAAGAAGAAAGCTTGGAGTCAGTTTCTGAATTAATTATGAAACTTGGATTAAATGACTGTTTTAGAAAGAGTAGTTTCTCAATCAAGATAGCTTTGATGAAGCTATATCAAACTTTGATGCTCAATTAATGAAAGTTTTTCAATTACACGCCTCGTCAAATTGGCTAAGTAACTGAAACCGGATTTTTCAAAAATGCGTCCAGATTGGCGAATCTGTTTCCTTCCGAAAATATTTGGTGATATTAGTCTGGATAAATTGTTTTCATTGGTTATCAAATTGTTTTTATTCAATCAGCTTCGAATTTTTGACACTTATTTATTTGTTATTTAAAGAAGTTGAATTCTAAATAAGTTCTCTGTTTATCATTATTTATATTCGAAAAATTCTTGATAAATATGATTTTCAGGGATATATTTTAAAATAAGCGTAGATTTTTATCAAACCAGTTTTGAAATTAAATTATCCGATTTCAGAATAACGATTCGATTACTTGTTGACTAATAATTTGTTTTGTCGTATCAACTTCCATTGCTTTTGATGAATATATTTTTAAATCAATTTGTATTCTAAGTTTTGTTTTATGTTAACTGTATTCTAAAATGTATTTCAATTACTACAGCAATTTTTAAATTTCATTACTTTCAGATTTAGTTGTTAGATGACAAAGTGTTTCATCAAATCAATTCCGAATATTTATTTATTTTATTTTATTATGATCAATATTATTTTGCTTTTTATAAAAATAATGTATTCGAATTTCTCTTCTCCTTATTTTCATTCTAACATGCATTCTTAATAAAGCTTTTTAAGAATATAAATGATTATGCAAGTAGCAATTTTATAAATTCAATTTTTAACTTTAAGATATTTACTGTTAAATTATTCTCACATTAGTTATTGGTTTAAGAAATGTTTTATTAGGATTATATTTCTTTACAGTATTTTTTTCAAGGAAAGTGTATATTATATTATAATTATAATACCCGTTATTTATTCTTAAATACCAACGTTTCAATGTATTTCAAAAACTCAAAAATGTCAATCTTAGTTTTTTTCGAACATTTTTCACGGATTAAATTCAAAAGAGAAAAACTTCTGTATCGGGGTTCTGTTTTCCAATTGTTTAGTAGTAAACAATATTTTTTTTGTCAAATTAGTTCCAATTTTTTGACAATCATTATTCTTAAAATATAATTTTATTCTATAAGTTATTGACCATTAGTTGTATTTTGAAATTTATACATAAGAAATGAATATTGTAAAAATCATTTAGAATATATAGAGTGTTTTTAAAGGAAAAAATTGTAAATTTATTATTTTTTTATTTTTTATTTAGGAATTTAAGGCTTACAATATACTGCTAACAGATTAATTGACAGGATTTTCTTGTTTACCAAAATCTGAAGATGAAATAGTTTTAGAACTGACAAAAAAAAATAGAATAAGACAAGTGTGTAATCTTGAGAAAAGAAGTTCTACATTTCACAATGTTTTTAAATTTATTTGCTTTTACTTTTCTTTGTACGCTGATTAAAACATGATTAATCACTCATACTCTTATATTCGGTAATTAAACAAAAATGTTTAAAAAGATACTACACTATCTAATAAAAAATATTTTCTAAAGATATAATGTTTAATAGTAAATCTTAAATATTAGCATTACAGCCTTAGCCTGCCGTGCAATGGTTCTCTAGGCAGTTCTGTCCTGTCTTTGGTCTTCCAGTTGGAAAGCTTTAAAGTTCATGCAAGATATCATCCTCCCAACTTTTCTTTGGCCTACCTCTTGGCCTGCTGCGCATGGGCTTGATCAGATACTCTCTCAATGTCACCAAGTCATGAAAGTCTCTGTGAATTGAGAAATTTTACAATGTTCACAATAGTATATAAATGTGAAAAAATAATGCAGAAATATAAATAAAAACAATTTTTTGAATAAATTATCAAATCTGTAATGCGTATAACTTCCATTGAACAGAAAACCTGAGTGGTTTTATTAGTTTTATTTTATTTTATAATCGTCATTGAACAGCTCAAGTTTTGGGCATATGGCTATTAATGTTCAACTACGTAGCCTTCGAACCCAATCCAGAAGACAAGGGAACTCCTGGATCAAGTATTGGGAGAAATTTGCCTTCGTGGAGGACTTTTTGATGGAGCTAAACCACATTTGCGTTATATGGAGAGGAAGACCATGAGCACCTCCTACGGTTAGCCTGACATCAAGGGAACTCTAACCCATAATCCTTCTACCACTGAGAACTGAGAATATTTCACGTCAGCACTGTGGTCGGTGCAAGCCGAATGCGGAATTCGTATCAACCAGCTGATTCGATTTTTGGGATTCGAACCTGGTTCACTTCATTGGAAGACGAGCGTCTATCCCACGGCTCTCTCTTATTAGTTAACAATAAACTAAACTGACTAAAAATAAATCTTAGAACAAATTATTGAATTTTAATTGCATATAATTGCATAGAAACAGAAAATCAGCACACTTTTCGTAAAAAATGCCATTATTAAAATTTAAAAAAAAACTTAAAATAAACTTCAGAATGAACCATCTAATACACGAGGCTTGAAATTGCAATTTAAGAGAAAATTACCGTTGCCTTATTCATTAAAAAAATTCCAAACTATCCAGAAAGAAAGTAGAGGAATAAAACATCAAATTTTCACTGCTTAAAATTGCGTGCGACTGGTTTTTAAAAATTATTTATGTAGCATTTCGGCACGAGCATTTAGGTAAAATAAAAAACATTTCTTGTAGCTTTTATACATACACGAAAAACGTAATAAAGACAACTTGTTAAATACTTGTGATTAGAAAAAAAAGTATTCTTTTGCTGGGAGGCAATAAAAGTTGTTTTTATCAGCTCAGTCAATCTTGTCTGAAGCACGTGACTACGTATTTACAAAGATAAAAATGACACTAAAGTCACACAGTTTTCGAAAAAGGACCGCCGTTAAATAATGTGGCGCCCAAGAGACAAATGTTTCCGACCTGATTTGAATAGAAATAGATCTTTCAATAACAGTGCGGCCTCAAAAAGGTTTGAGAACTTATAAACTGCCTAAAAATTGGAATTCTTATAACATATTATTATAATTCTTGGTGCGTATTGAACCATAATATATCTTCTACCTTAATAAGATGTAAAGCTGAAACATATTATTGTACTTCCCCAGGTCAAAATTTCTGATGGTTTCCCATTGATGGAACATCATAATCTTGATGGTAACCATCAGCAATTCCATCATGAACCATTGTATTTTTTGATGTTAACCAGCATAAATAGCCCTCACCTCAATGTAGGTATTCGCACTGATTTATGNCAAACGATTTAGCACATAAAAATATATTTTATAGGACATCGGGTGATTTTGACAGAAACTGAAGAGCAAGTTCTGCCATGTTCATTTAAGCATGTTATGTTCAAATTTATCAATATTATAAATGTTAATGAATATGTAATAATTATTATTTTTGAAATTTCATCCATTTCAATGTTCAAAAACGTATATGGTTTCCTTTTGTGCAAACTCAAATGTTTTGAAATAAACATTCTTTTTAAGAAAAAATTCTTTTTTAAAAATGGTTTTTTAAAGCTGAAAATTATTTTCAAAATTATTTTCTAATATCTTTACATATCTTGATGTTTCTGTTATTAAAAATGTCAATAATTAACTCTTTTTTACAATTTTATATCAATATTTTACTAAAAACATGACTATTAAACTGAATTCTTATTGCTGCACAAAGTAGCCCCACTTGGGGGCTACTTTGTGCAAGGCATGTTTTGACTTATTATTTGTAAATATTACATATTGAAACATATTATTTGTAAATATTGCATACATATTATTTGTAAATATTACATTATTGATCAAATTCTCTCGTCTGAGTCCAGTTATAAATATAATATCGATAAATTTTACTAAGGTTTGAATTAACATAGTTTTTTACACGTTAAAGTTCAAAAACTGCGAAATCCTGCACAAAGTAGCCCCACATGACGATACCAAATTAGTTTTTGTATGGTTAAAAATACTTAATTCAGAATTTTTACGCAGCATTTTAAGGGATTTCAAATTCGATTGACAATTTGTTCCACAAATACAGGAAAAGATGTTCTTCCGTTATTTTAAGAATTAAACACTTAGAGAAAATAAAGAATTCGAAGGTTTTTGTTATTTATACACCACTACACGATTATACACGACTACACTACTACACGACTAAAGTGAACGATCTCAAAACAGTGACGAATGGAGAATCTCAACCATGGTGGAAAAGTATGGGATCACTATTTATTAAACTTGCATTACTATTTAAACTAAGTTGTCTACGCTTGCTCACTCTATAGACCAAATTCCAGAACCGCTAATGCAGTTTCTTGCTTCACTCTTCAAGTTTGCTTCATTTGTTTATTGGATACTTTTGTTGTTTCATCTAACTCTGCATGTAAGCTGATTTTTTTCTTTCAAATCTTTTAAGTGTTTGCGACGTATACATCTTGAATTACTTTTGGCTTATTAGCATTTAATTAGTTTATAGTTTAATTAGTTTATAGTTTAATTAGTTTATAGTTTAATTAGTTTATAGTTTAATAGTTTTCCAGGCGTTATGTTTATTTCGCACAAAGTTTCTCTTAATATATGCTGCCAGAGTTTTCTCCAAAATTTTTTTAAGAAAGCAGAGGAAAAGCGACGATTATTTTGTTATTGAAAGTCATCAATTTTTCATGTGGCTTCTTTAAAAAAGTTTCTCTCACGGGTCCAAAAAGCTGCACGGAGTATTATGTATCCTAATTTTTATGCAGAACCATAAGAAAGTTTTTTTTAAAATACTTTAAAATTATTTTATTTTACATTTTATCTTAGGATTCATTAATTTGTTTTCCAAAATATACTTTTATTTTTCCTATATTTTCTCATTTTTGTAAATTTGGCACTACTAGTAAACCACGATCTAAGTTCAGATGTATTTGCGTTGCGTATAACTAAAGAGAAAAACATAGATAACATATGAAAGAATGAACATGAGAAAAACATAGATATCTAAAATACTTTTAGTAGAGAAGATAAAACAGCATAATAAATATATATAATATAAGGATACAAATAATAATAAAAGAAGATTATTAATCAATTAATATTTTTTCTGGTATTTGGTGGAAATTTAAATTAAGTATGAGTCGGAGTCAAAGCAGGAGTCGAATTCTCAGGAAAAGATTCGGAGTGAGATTCGAACATTTCAGTTACCGACTCCACAGCTCTGATCAAAATTATAAGACTATGTACAAAATTGAACGACCTACACAGACAAAATAAATAAAGCTGAAATATTTTCCTTTATAATTCATTGCCATTACCGGAAGCTTTGTGTTATTATATTAGACAAAAAATACTTTATTAAAAGTTCATCCCATCAAATTAAAGATTAAATGTAATTATATTCCATGATGCTGTTGCTTGACTCCAACTCACGGAAGTCAAAATTTTCCACAATCAAGCAATTTTCTCCGTTACTTATTCATTCAGATGAACAGTAAAAAAACAGTACCACGGTGCTTGCTGTAGTGCTTGTATTATTATATTTGGTACACATTAAAAACAGCACTAATTACCGTAATACTAGCAGGTCTAATTAAGAAAATTAATTAAGCATTAGTAGCTTGTACGGCATAGATAGTATGAGGCTTTTTTCGGTTCTCCTAAACTAATCAGTATTTTTTATCCATTAACTTTGCTTTTTAGTACATAACATTTGGTTTATATTAATAACCGCCGATTTTAAACTATATAATTTTACGGAAGCACGTCTACAAATCTCAACTTCACAATTATAATCAAAATTAACAAGCAATTTCAGATAATTTTAGAAATATTAATAGACCAGGCGTTATCAACGTTGATCAATGAGCTTGTCAAAAATATTTTTTAAAAGTAACGTATAATAAATCTAACAGAAACACGTGCTAATGTCTTAAGCATAATCATCTACAGTTTAATTAATAACATTGGTTAATGTCATTTACCATTATGAAAAAATAAATTTTTAAGCATATCTCCCGATCATACTAATAGAAAATATTAAGGGATTTTTAGGATCTGGTGAAAAAATTATTCCTTATTAATTAATTTTCAGGATTCTAGTCTAAATTGTCCTGGAGTTGTAAAAGGTTAAAGACAACTTTCCGACACAACGACAGACAAAAATAAGTAAACCCAACAGTAGAATAAAAAAAGATCAACAACTATAGAAAAAAATATTAATGACTAATACATTTTCTAGACTCTATACACGTGGTAAACATGTTAATAATAGGATAACACTTCCGTCAATTGCTTAATTTGTTTAACGATAAAAAATTATGACAATTAAAAAATATTTTATTTACTTTTTAATAAAAATAACATAGTTAGGGTAAACCAACCAGTGAAGGAATATTTCATATATATTGATTGAAAATAAGAATTTGAAAGTTTTTCTTTAGATTGATTGGTAACAATAGCTTACTGCCAAACAATAGGAAGTCATCTAGCAATGTTTTGGATTACCTGGTCAAATAGACTTCTCTGGAAAAATTTTTGAATTTGTTATTATCTCTGCAACACCTTGTTTCTTTGAAAAAATTATAAGGTGAGTGTTTGTATTTATATGTTTGAAGTGGAATTAATTGCACGTAATAGTTTTATTTTTCTCACTGTGAAAAGGACCATTCAAAATATAGAAATTGAAGTTACGTTTTATTTTTTTTCAAGCATCATAGCATAATAAAGTACTGAGATAAGGGGGTGTTTATTCACTGGATCGCCAAACGATGAAAAACCAGTGAAGGAACAAGTGCTCCTTTACTTGGTTTTTTTTTTAATTTAATGATAATAAAAGATAAACTTTAATTTTCTTGTACCTTTAGTGATGTTCCGCACCAAAAGTATGTTAAAAATACGAAAAACAACTTCTAACCAGTGAGGGAACAGGCATGTTCCTTTACTGGGCATAGATTTCCCAGGGAATGAACACTATTTGTTAATATGTTGACACTTTAATTTTCAATTCATGATTACAAAAAAGAAGTTAACATTTTCCAAGTATTTATATGTTATAATTTCAGGAATATGCTTGTTTTTAAATATTTGTATAGCTTTTAAATTCATAAAGAGCATTAAAAAATAACCAAAATTAAGTGTTCCTTTACTGGGTGTTCATTCACTGGTAAGAGCTGTTCCTTCACTTGTTCTTCTTACTACTTGTTATTTGAACCTCCAAAACTTTAAAACAATATTATGTAAGTTTTCTACAATTTTTTTACATAATTTGCAATTAGTAACAAATATGTTGACTCTGCCATTTTACTCAAATTACGAGTTTTGAAATTAATATGATTTTTCAAAAGGCAAGAGAAGCTTAAGTGTTTCTTCACTGGTTAGTTTACCCTAATTAGAATTTTAAAAAAACGTATATTTAAATGTAAATTTACTTTTCTTAAAAAAATATTTTCGCGATTTGGAACATGTTTATAATGATGCATTTTACAAAGAGGTGTTAAATAACACATACTGGCAACATAACTGAATGAGAAATAAGAACTAATAATGATAGCAATAAAATAATGCCTCTCATAAAACACATTTTTTTACATTTTTGTTTTAATATTTTCTTTACCTTAGTAATGTATACGCCTCTAAGTTTTAATCAACTTAAAACGACCCCGGAATGATCAATTAGGAAACAGTAAGGCGCCGGGAAGAATGCCTTAATACGATTCAACAATTGATAAAAACTGGTTTTTATGTTGCAAAGATAAATTCATTAAATATTTCTCCATCTATTTTTTTCTTCTCTATGAAAGCTTTATTTTTAGATATGTGTGTTACTTTTTATAATAATTTAAAAATATGAATATGGATATTCTAAATAAAAATATATTAAAAAGATAAATTTTGCCTTAGCTCTCACTAATCCGCTAATATGAGAAAAAATATGAGAAAGGTACCTCGTGCTGTGAAATTTGCCTTTCTCTGGGGAAATTTAATTACTAGAATGGACCAATACATACCAATCTGCTTTAATTTTAATTATTTTTATATAGAAATAACTCATTAAATTGTCTTTATAAGTATTTTATTGTATAAGCATTGCATATAATGTCAATGATAAACCTTCAAAATATGATAATCGAAATATAATTAGTTCATACATTTAACTATTGTGATTATTACTTATTAGCATTGGTTGAAAGTATTTTCATACAGATTAGACTTATTTTGACTTATTTTAATGCAAAGCAAAAATGCTGAATATTGCTTTCATCATTAATAACAAGTGTAATAACGAGTGTAATAACGAGGACGATAGCCTGGATGGAATGTGTGGAACATTGCCCGGTACTCACTACAGTTATATTTTTCAATGATAAACGGGTAGTGCCTGATAAAGACCTGCCTATATTCCTTGTATTAAAGTTTTTCTTTTTAAGTACGATGATCAGAGTCATTGATGGTCCCATCAGAAAATTTTAATGGTTTATGTTGGTTTCAGTGTTATTCATGATGGTAGCCACCATCCAAAATTTTCCTTTATGTGTTCATGGTTTTTGATATGCTAACAAACTTCAATCATTCCATGATGGAAATTGCCACTTTAATACTATGATAGTTAACCATCAATATAAGTTTGTTTCTCATTGACTAACAATCCATGGTGATCCATGATGGCTCCAACTATACATTTCCACGATGGTTCAATTTGGTTTTTTATGTTGGACCATCACATATCAGTTTAAATTTCAGATTATATATTTATTAAAACCCATTAGGCCGTTTGGAGGAAAATTTGTGTTTCATAAAAAATAATGAAAAGAATAAATGTTATTTTCTATGGTCGCCAATTAAGTAAAATCTATATTTTAAAAAAAGAGTAGAAAAAATATAATTTTTTTCCTTTGAATCTCATCAGCCAAACCAAACTATATCACATTTTTCCTTAAGAGTATTTGTGATGCTGTACAATACCGGCAATTCGTACATTACCTAAAACAAATATATTTGTGAAAACAATTTTAAGGCACAAAACATACTTTTAAAATAAATCTCGGGAAAAAAATTATTTTAAAATAATGAGGTAGCGAAAATTAATTAGCTATCTCTTCAGTTAAAAACGATATAATTGATCTTCCCTCAAAATAGCTGCGAAATATCAAATTATTCCCGAAATAGTTTTATTTCCAAAGCGAAGTTTGATCGTTTAAAAGTAACTTGCTGAAATATAAAAATTCATCGTTTTCTAATTTGAAAACCAATTTAATTACAGATTTTAAACATACATTAATGAGATTTCAAAAACTAAAAATTGTGAATTCATAATTCAGTTAATAAAAGTGTAAATTATAATTAACTTTTCCATGAACAATCATGAAAGTCAAATTATGAAAATTTAAAAGAACGTATAAGCTTATTTTTAAAGAAAAATCTATTAATATTAAATTTATATTACTGATTTAAAAGAATAACTTTAAAGATAATGAAAGCAATAAAAAAAAACATTCCAAATATTACTTTCATGTTTTGTAACGAAAAAAAAAATTCGATCGCTTTACAAACGAGAATTCGTCAGCAAACAGTTTTCGCTTAAAGTAATTAAGAAATCTTAAAAAAAAGAAATCTCTGCAGAATTTTTGAAAAATTAAAAAATGAAATAAAAAATAAAACAAAGAAGAAAGACGAACAGAAAGTATTGAGTTGTCGAGCCATTTTTTTCTGGAAAAACATTATCTCCCAGTAAAATTTTTCGAGAAAATAAAAATGCCAAACTACTCGTAAAAATTTAAAATACTCTACGAACGTCGCCAATTCTCGGAATGATGTTTGCAAAAAAGGAGTTAATTAATTACTAAGGCGGACCTTTCTGTGAAGTACGTAATTATTTAAGAACATAATGACATTCTAGTGACAGGAGGTTGCTGTTAGAAGTTGCTAAATTGAACATTTTTGATAAAACCTGATTCTGCAAAATTTATTTGGAAAAAAAGAAGTGAAATGCTGTCTTGTCAACTGCTTGTTCGATAATCTAAGTTATGTAGAAAGGCTTAATTCCTTCGTTAATTTGAATAAAGAAGTAAAGGTAAATCAAAGAATTTATCGAACTTTTCTATATTTTTTTTCTCTGGAGTAATAAATTAATCAGAAAGAAAATTTAGTCCTGAGTATATTACTTTTTTAAAAGAAAAATTTCGGCAAAACAAATTAAAAATAAATTAATACTCTAAAAAATAATACATTTTCCTTATATTTCCTATTTTACGGTTAAAATTCACTTCGGTATATTAAAAATAAAATCAATAATTAAAAGAAATCATGCACAAATTTTTAGCAGAAAATGTTATTAAAATCGCATTAAACAAATTTTTAACAATTTAATCACTTAAATTTTATTTTGGTTACCAAATGTAGTTGTGGTCATTTAAAAATATATTTAAATCATGATAAAAATTTGCTCGTCAAAATTGTTAAATTGGACTATAGGGGAAATTTAAATAGTGGTTAAATGCTTGTTTACTAATCTAAGTTGTGCAAAAAATTTAATCCGTCTGATAAATTTAATTTTAAAAAAGTAATAATTTAAAAAAATTTCAGAGAATAGAGCGATCGCCATCCAATGAGGTGAACCGGGTTCGAATCTCAACAATGGCTGCTCGATACGAATTTCACATCCGGTTTGCACCGACCACTGTGCAGACGTGAAATATCCTCAGTGATAGACGGATCATGGATTGCAGAAGGTTACGTAGTTGAACATTAGTAATCTTAAATCCAAAAATTGGGTCGGCCGTTCAACAACGGTTATAAAATAAAACACTATCTAAATTATCTATTATCAAATAATTAGGCTCAGAGTAAGAAAAAATAATTCAAAATCGTAAACATTGAGCTAATATTTCGAGTAAATTTCCATCCCGGTGAAGAAAATTCACAATTTTGAATCACCAAAATCGAACTATTTTGAGTAAATTTTAATTGCTGCGACAAAATTTGCAATTCCAAATCGCTAATTTCGGTTAAAGAAATTAATGACTAATATCATTTAGACAGTACAGTTTTTATCAATAATCTAAATTATCTACTATCAAATAATTAGGCTCAGAGTAAAACAAAAATTATTCAAAATTGTCAACATTGAACTAATATTTCGAGTAAATTTCCCACCCGGTGAAGAAAATTCACAATTTTGAATCATCAAAATTGAACTATATTGAGTAAATTCTAATTGCTGCGACAATAGTTTAGAATTCCAAATCACTAATTTTGATTGGTTAAAGAAATTAATGACTACAAAAATTTTGTGCTCTGTATCGATTAATTAGATTATAAATATAAGAAAACTTAAACATTAATGTTTTATTTGAGTAAAATGCTTATTTGTCAGCCTCTTGATCAATAACTTAAATTATGTAGAAACATATTTAAAACAATTATTTTAAATAATGAAATTAGGGGAGATTAATTTTTCTAAGAATTTTTTCATTTTTATAAAGAAATTTTTCTTCGATGTGATAAATTATTCGGAAACCAACTTTAATTCTCAATTTATTGTCTTCTTAAAACAAAGTTTCTCATTACAAATTGAACATATTAAGAGTTTTTCTGAATAAATTTAATAATTTTTCCCATGCCACAAATTTTAAAATTTATTAGTATCGGTTTGAATAAATCTTTCAGAGGTAAAAATTATTTTACGAAGATTCGTTTCTCTTATTAACATATTTTAACGAATAATATAATATTTTTATGAGTGTATTGAGTTCATAACAGTTTTAAGAAACTGTTCGGTTAAGCTTTGTTCATATCTATGGCAGCGATGAAAAAGTTGGAATATAATAAATAATAATAAAAATTGTTCGTTTTATAAATTAACGCATTTCAGCAAATAATCTGCCCTTTTTTATTGTTTTGAGCTCGTAATATTTATTCATAACTATTTTATCCATTCCTAGAACATTTATGTAAAAGGAGGAATATAATAATTAAAAATAAAAATTGTTCTTCTAAGGATTTCGTCTTATAAATTAATACATTTTAGTAAATAATATGCTTTTTTTTATGGTTGAGTTTGCAGCAACTACTTATATGTTACCTTACGTTTTGTTCATCCTTATGCCAATTATGAAAAAGCACTTCGGTGGCGTAATCGCTCATATTGCTTATTAAAAAGCTGAGGGGATAGTGAGTTCAACATCGTCATACGACAAAACAAACGCCGTGTATACGCAGCAAGGTGCAAGTTAAATC
The DNA here is from genome assembly GCF_043381705.1 of Parasteatoda tepidariorum. NCBI lineage: Eukaryota > Metazoa > Arthropoda > Arachnida > Araneae > Theridiidae > Parasteatoda > Parasteatoda tepidariorum. The sequence goes on from NC_092210.1 coordinate 2,226,741, forward strand.
TTTCGTGCTTCTCGTGGGTTGTGTTGTGGCAGTTAAGAGAGAGGGGTACCAATTCAGGCACTGCCCGCGTTTTCTGACCAAGATCAATACTACGTGGCATTCCTACCATGGTCGCTGAAAGATAGAGCCCTAAAAATTAGGCTAGATCATTGGCCATGGATGGGTAATGTGTCTTAACTTTGAAAACAGAGGAATGTACAATCCCTGGCCTTAATCATAATTACGATTAATTTTATTACTGTAATGCGTGGTAATGTTAGGCGTAAGAATATACAGTCTCTGGCCAAATTATTAGACTCACTATCAGATTCTATGTAAAATCTTAATTATCATGTGATACTATACAGCTCTATTGTTTATACGCGGTTTGCACTTGTTTACGTTAGTGTATCAATTAACTAACATTCTCATGCATTGCGTTAAAAATGAATACAAATAAGAATTATATTAATAATAATAATCAATTACATGTATGTTTAAATACAAAACTATTGTGATTTACAATTTTACCTTACTAAAGTACAATTTTACATTAAAAGTACAATTTTACATAAACAGCATGTTGGTGGAAATGTGGTCAGCACTACGAACCGACCGATGTGAACTTACTGACAGAAGTTTGATGACAATTTACATACGTAAAATTGCTAATTCCTTTTGGAATTCGTCAGTTTGAAAAGTGCGTTTCAAACAAATAACGCGACTTCAACTTCCTCCTTTATTCAAGAGAAACCCAACAAGGAACGCGTAATCACATTTTCATGGCATTGAAAATGGTGTTCAATTTCACTATTGTCTTCGGCAAATAAAAAAGAAATTTACAGAAAGGAAATTTCAACAGATACTGGAAGTGGTGTAAACAAACTTAAACCTCTTCAAGATCTGATTCGAAATACAATTTTTTTTTTCACTCATCGCCTCAATTTTCTAGTAGGCGTTAATGGAACTAATTAACGGGACTGATGCTTAAATATCAGAAACGAGTTACTGTTGAAGCTAAATGTGGTTTTGGTTTTAAATGTTTGACAGTTTTAAGTGGGTAATGATTGATTTTGAAAAATTATTTTTTAATGAGCTTTTTTGCCTCTAGTACTAAGTGAAAGTAAAGTTTAATATTTTTAAATGCCTCTTAAATTAGGAATTCACACAGAAAATTTAAATTTTTTCGAAATAGCCATTTTGGTATTTTTCATTTTTTTAGGGGGATTAATAGGGTTGTATTCTTGTATTGCCCGATGTGTTTAATTACACAATCCTCTTAAAATTCTCTTAAATTTAATTACACAATCCTTAAATGCCTCTTAAATTAAGAATTCCTACAGAAAATTTTATATTGTTTCAAAACGGCGCTTTTGGTATTTTTCATCTTTAGGGTGATTAAGAGGGCCGTGTTCTTCTACTGCACTATGTGTCATTAAGCTCAAATGCCTCATAAATTAAGAATTCTCACCGAAAATTTTACATTGATTTAAAATGGCGATTTTGGTATGTTTCATTTCTTAGGGTGATTAAGAGGGCCGTATTGTTGTACAGCACTACGTGTAATTAAGCTCAAATGCCTCATAAATTAAGAATTCCCACAGAAAATTTTACATTGTTTTAAAGCGATTTTAGTATGTTTCATTTCTAAGGGTGATTAATAGGGCCGTATTCTTGTATTCCCCTATGTGCAATTAAGTTATTGCATTTGCAATCCACCTATTTTGCTCCTTACTTGATGTTTGAAAATAATTATTTCCATCAAATATTTTATAAACATTATTCAATGCCAAATATCTTTGTAGCAAATGTAAATAAAATTGTTTTATTAATATTTCAAAAAAACGTTTAACAAATTTTCGTCTCTGTTTCTGATTGTTTCGGAAGAATAATTTCCCATATTCATGGAAATATTTTTATGTTTTATATTTTTACATAATTAAGAATATCCTCTCATTTCTTTTCTTTCTCTCAGAAAGTTTTTCGCGATTTTATTTATTATCCTTTCTTTTTATATTCTTTTTGCTATAATTCTTACAGTGAATTTTAGTGGCAATTTAAAACTATTTATAGCTATATAATGTAAACCTTTAAAAAAATTCTAGTTTTCAATAATAAAGAGTTTGTTGAACAAGTTATTAATTTCAAGATAGCGAACACTTTCTTCTATTCGGCATTGTCATATGACATTTTATATTCTTTACAATATAATCAATAAATAAACTCTTTAGAAACACAGGTTGTTCAATATTTTTGTCAATAAATACAATTTATAACTTAGTTCAAATAAGTTTGATTTGTAAGGTATGAAAGATAGCTTTTTATACTACGATGCAGTTAGGTGAATTAGTGATATTGGACTTCTTTTATCTATTTATTTTTTGTTTAAAAAAGGTTTATTATTTCCTCCTCTAAGACACTACAGCCTGTCGCACGTCTAGGCCATCCAAAGTATTTTTAGCCATTTCGTTTCACCCTCCGGTTTCCCTTAAATATATGAAATTCAAATATTTTTTCAATTAATTTTAGTTACCTGATTGGTGGACTGAGAAAAAATGTAGGATCAAACTTACTAGAATATGTTAAAATTCAGCGTTACTGGCTGTATGGGAACCTCAAAATGCTCCGTTGCTTTTACTAAAGCATTTTGATAATGATTTTGGTAAAATTAAAAATAAAATATGATTTGTATTAGGTGTTAAAATTTGATAAATTAGGTAAAATTCGGTGATTTTATCATGATATCTTAGAGAATGGCATGAAAATCATTTATTTGGTAAAATTTAATTTTCAGTTATGTATTTTTTACTATATGTACGGTAATAAGAAATATAATTGAGAAAAGCAGAATTTCTGGTAAGCTGTTACCGAAAGAACGGTAAAATTATCAAATAAATGGAGTCAATATCGTACATTGTGATTCTATTAACCAGAATTGAGTCTTTTCATCAAAAAAGTTATTATGATAGAGTACGTTAACCTTGCCAGAATTCTTTTCACTGTGTAGTTTTCCTCGTTTTCTAATTCTTATAAAATGAGTAAATGTGAGTTTTTTTTATCGCTTCCGTAATTTCGATATAAATTATGTAGCCAAGTCATTGAATCTTTTTGTATTGTGAAACTTTCAATATTAAGTTGCTTGTATGCTTCACAAATTTTAAAGTTACGAAGTTATCCCCCAAAGGTTCGATTCTTTATTTTCATGGCTTCATCAAGTATTTTTCATGCTTATAGACATGAAAAATACAATAGTTTTTGGACAAGACGTTTTTTTTAATTTTATTTTTTAACCGTCATTGCACAGCTGATCCAAGTAGCCTTCGCCCAAGTAGGAACCCTAGTAGTCAAGTTAACTTCGTAGCATTGTAATTTTGAACCCAATCCAGAAAACAAGGAAACTCCTGGATCAAGTATTGTGAGAAATTTGCTTCGTGGAGGACTTCAATGGAACTAACTCGCATTTGTGTTACATGGAGAGGAAGACCACGAGTACCTCCCACGGTTAGTAGTCTGACGGCAAGGGGATTCTAGCCCATGATCGGTCTAACACTGAGGATGTTTCATGTCTGCACTGTGGTCGGTACAAGCCAGATGCAGAAGTCGTATCGACCTGCCATTGCAGGGATGGATCCAGGTTCACCTGAGAGGAAGCCGAACGCTCTATCACCTAAGCCATTGCAGCTCAGAGACAATAGTTTTGTTATTTGATAAAAACCCTGCATCCGCAGACCTATAGCAAAATAAGTATCGTTTTAGGGTTTTATAGATTTTAAATTTGAAGCCCAATAATTATAATTAATAGTCCAATAGTTAGAGATTTCATCTGATTTGAAGTCATGGTAGTATTCATTTGCTCTGGAGAGAATCTCTTTTATTTTAATTTTCAAATAATTGTTGATAACCTTGGTATGGTATTTGAACCCAGATAATTGAACAGTCTCTTTTTTCAAGATTTAGCTTTTCAACATTAATGACATAAAGTTTCGTATTATGTTGCTGATCTCAGTTTTGTCTTCGGAGTTATTTATCTTAAAAAAATATACCGAAAGCAGGGTTCGTAGCGTTTTTAAAAAATGCTTAAAGGAAGTAATTTTTGTTTTACGTTTTTTAAAAGCCCTTAAAGGTGCTTTTTTATTCGGGTTTTGTAAAAGTGCTTAATTTTCTATCTTTTGAAAATCTTTTTTCCTTCTATCTTTGCCATATCGTTTGTCGTTCTTGATTACAGAAAAATACACGATTTTCACTATTTTCGCTGCAATATTTATCAGGAACTAGTTATTTTATCGTGATTATGGAAAGTTTGTGAAAATGTTTCTAAATTTATATTGATTTTATGTTTATAATTGTAATTAAGAAATTTGTTTATAAATAAGAAATTTGAACGATAGAAAAAAATAATTTTTTACACTGCACAGATCCTAATTATAATTTTTTTTGGAAGGTGATTACAACTATTTTTTAGTGCTTAATAAGTATTTAAAAGGTGCTTATTTCTTGTTGAAAAATCTGGTTGCGCACCCTAAAAGGCTTAAGATCAGACGAAATATCTAAGTAGCCGAATTTCGACTTGTTTGTAACACCTTACAGCACAAGCCCACAAAAATTAATAGGCATTTTTCTGGACCTACATCATCAAAATAGACCGAACTCAAACAAATCTTCACCGATTGACGTAAAATTTAATTTACAAATTTAAAGTAACTATCTTTATTGAATAAAAATATTTAATACATGTTTTTTTCCTAAAAACTATTTTATAGGGATTATGGATGGCTTTTTAGGGAAATTTCGATTTTGTTTTTCAGAGTGAAGACCTACAAAAATCAGCAAATCAAGAAAAAATAAGTCTTTCAAATAACCGCTAATTGTTTTTTTTTTCCTATAAAATTTGCAGGTTTATTTTTTATCCTAATAAAAAAAGGCTTTATTGCAGAAATTGGTGCACACCCACTTTTGTTTTCCATTATTACGGAATTTTTTCCCAATTCCTTCGCTGTATTAAAGACTTTTACAACATTTTCAATTATTCCACTGTCTCGCCGAAAAAAGTACCAAAATTTGCTCTTTTTTTTCTTCTCTAGTGTAGCCTAACCCTTTTAAATTAGGCACGTTAATTACTTAACTTCAATTGGTTCTCAATTAATTTCATTTTAATGAGGATTGAACAAGCCCAACTTAAATATTTTCTTTTTGAAAACTGGAGATATATATAAAAATGAGATTTTGTTAGGAAATAATTGTGGCTTCCATAAATAATAGGTGGAAACCTCATGTTGCTCAAGGACTGCTATTAACATGTCAGAGTTTTGCGTTAACGCCTTTTTTACCACAGGAACTTAAGAAGATGAAATGTGCGTTCTAAGTTATGTGCTATATGCTAGTGCAGTTTTTTTTTCTTTATTTTTCAGGTCAGAAACTTAAATTCTATGTCACTAAGGGATTTCAAAGGATATTAACTTTTAATGAAAAAAAACGAGAAAAAAAATATTTTAAATATTAGAGAGATTTTTACATATTTTTTTCTCTTGTTTGAATATGTGTTTTCTGATTCCAATTTGAAATTACTTGCAACTGCTGTTATGGTCATACTCCATAAAAGAGAGTGTTTAACATGCCACTATTATTGAAATTCTTTGATTTTGTTTTTTACACATAATTTCTCATTTGAATACATGTTTTTTTTTAATTTGAAATTACTTGCAAATGCTGCTATTATCCTACTCCACAAAGAAGATTGTTTAACATGCTGCTATTATTGAAATTCTTTGATTTTGTGACAATAATTAAAGAGTTCGATATAATAACTGTTTTTTTTCATTTTATGGTGGATAATATGGCTGATACGATTAATTCAAACACTGGGAGCTAATTTTAAATCAGTTATTTACTGCATAGAAAATAGCTTAAAAAACACTGTAAAACTAATGAATCTGTATTTACATTATTATTGCACTAAGCCCTTCAAACTTTTTTTTCTCTGAGAAAAAGAACTGTATTAACAATTTCTGGTTTGATAAAGAGTATATCTAATTAATAAGCTTTTTGAATGCTTTAAGAAATGATAAAATAAGGAAAAAGATAAAAGAGGAGAATATGCTAAATGCAATCATTTTTCACCATTGTAGTGATTAATTTTTTATTGTTTGTTGAATAGGACGTTAACCTGTTTAGATGTATAGTTAAATATTGTATCACATTTTAAAGCATGGAAAATTTAAATTGATTTAAAAGCTTAGAAGTGAACTATTGTAATTATTTTATAAATAAGTTAAAATATTTTATAAAATAATTATGCATTTATCATTAATTATTAGACCTACTTTGATAAATTCGAATGAATAAATTATTTTACGTATATTATTTTGCTTTTTATTTTATATTTATTATATATTATTTTACTTTTAATTATTCAAAGAAAATTTTGTGGCCTTTACTAAAAGTCTAAATGTAAGTATGACTTGTTTTAAATGATCAAAGTAACTTTTTTAGGTTTTTTCAGATTTTTTAATTTTTTATTTATTTTACTTTATGAAAATCTTAGTAGAAATCGCATCACAGTATGCATTTTTATAATGAAAATTCTGCAGCTNTTAATAAGCTTTTTGAATGCTTTAAGAAATGATAAAATAAGGAAAAAGATAAAAGAGGAGAATATGCTAAATGCAATCATTTTTCACCATTGTAGTGATTAATTTTTTATTGTTTGTTGAATAGGACGTTAACCTGTTTAGATGTATAGTTAAATATTGTATCACATTTTAAAGCATGGAAAATTTAAATTGATTTAAAAGCTTAGAAGTGAACTATTGTAATTATTTTATAAATAAGTTAAAATATTTTATAAAATAATTATGCATTTATCATTAATTATTAGACCTACTTTGATAAATTCGAATGAATAAATTATTTTACGTATATTATTTTGCTTTTTATTTTATATTTATTATATATTATTTTACTTTTAATTATTCAAAGAAAATTTTGTGGCCTTTACTAAAAGTCTAAATGTAAGTATGACTTGTTTTAAATGATCAAAGTAACTTTTTTAGGTTTTTTCAGATTTTTTAATTTTTTATTTATTTTACTTTATGAAAATCTTATTAGAAATCGCATCACAGTATGCACTTTTATAATGAAAATTCTGCAGTTTTAACTATAAATCTAACGTAAAATATTACTTTTTTAAATGATCGAGTCAGTTTTTTAAGAAAAAAATTCAAAGAAAACTGTTCAAATTATATTTAAAATTTTTTTTCCATGTTATATTATACGTTTTTATATTATATATTATATTTTTATATTATATATTATGTGAACAAAAGTAACAAAAAAAATTACGATTACAATTAATATTTATTCATACGATGCTTAACATAGGGTCGCAAAAGATAGCTCTTATGGTAGTCACTTAAACTTTAAAGTTAAATATTATTTGAAGTAAAGAAATAGACGTAAAGACGTGTTGAAAATGATGAAACTGTCGACATAGCTAGAAGAATTATTTTGTTCAAGTTTTGACACGTGAAATCTGTAACTCGTTTGCAGTTGACAATGCATGACATTTTTCTGCCTGGTCTTGCAGGTCCGAGACAATATGTCAAATCCGCTGATAGTAACTCAGTGGAAAAAGTTTGACCTCGTCAGCTGTTTTTTTCTCACTCTACTTTTAGATATTTCCTATTTTATGGAACGAGGAAAATGTTTCAAAGCAAACTAGATCGCCGATTATATTTACTTTAATATATATGTATGAAAATTTAACATCTATATGGTACATATTTATTTTTATTTTAGAATGTTTTTTCTTTTTTTTTCGAGCACTGGAAGCGAAGCGTATAATTTTAAATAGTTTATATATTTAACTGCATGTGCAAATTGGATTTTTCACTTGTTAATAGAAAAACTTCTTTCTAAGTATAAACATAACATTTATCTCAAATTCAGTATAAACATAAAATTTATATTCAAATTCAGTTATTTTTGAGTAATAAAAAGCACAATCAAATACCCCTTTGAGTAAATTAATTTCTAGTTTGAAGTGATAGTTTTAATAACGAATTGTTTGAATAAAAGTACTTTTATTTACTTATATTTTAAGCAACTTAAATTGTAAAAATTAAAATATTTTAGTAATTTTTTTTTAATTTCTCATTTTTTTATTATAATGTTAAACTAAATATAATTTGAGCCCAAATAATCTGTATATTTATGTTCGTAATTTGTTTTAAAATGTACCTCTGCAGTAAGTTGTGACCCAACCTCGTCAGCTATTTTTTTTCTCACGCTACTTTTATGTATTTCCTATTTTATGGAACGAGGAAAATGTTTCAAAGCAAACTAGATAGCGCATTATATTTACTTTAATATATATGTTTGAAAATTTACCTTCTATATGGTAAATATATTATTTTATTTTCGAATGTTTTTTTTTCGAGCACAGGAGATGTATAATTTCAAATAGTTATGTATTATAATAAAACCTTGAAGAATTCGACGATTGAACTCTAAGGTAAACACGACGAAATCGTTAATCTAATTGACAAGCAGACAAAATATTCCAGTTAGTGAGAGTTTCAGGGCGCATGCGTTACAAAGCAACAAATAAGAAGATTTCTTCCAACAAGTTATTGTTAAATTATTCATCAACGGCTAAACACTGAATCTGCTCTGCAGATTTGACTTTACACTTGTTAGTAAAAAAACTTCTGAGAAAAACATAACATTTATCTGATTTAAATATTCAAATGCAGTTACTTTTGTGTAATTAAAAGAACAAAATTTGCTTGATTAAATACCCTTTAAGTAAATTGATTGCTATTTTGAAGCGATAGTTTTAATAACGAATTTATTGAATAAAAGCACTTTTATGTACTTTTATTTTAAACAACTTCAATTGTAAAATTGAAATATTTTATAAAAAAAAATGTTTTTTATTTTATTTTCTCATTTTTTATTATAACAAAATGAGCTAAGTATGATTTGAGCTCAATTAATCTGTATATTAATTCTTGTAATTTTTTTTAAAAATTTCGTTTGAACAGAAAGTATCTGTAGTTACCCAACCTGTGTTAGTACCTGTAATTATTTGTGTCCCAACCCCATCAGCTATTTTTTCTCACGTTATTTTTGTATATTTCTTATTTTATGGAATGAAGAATGGAAAATTTTTCAATGCAAACTAGATAGCACAACATATTTACTTTAATCTATACGTATGGAAATTTAACATCTATATGGTAAATATATTATTTTACTTTCGATTGTTTTTCCTTTTTTTCCAGTACTAGAGTATAAACGTAAAATTTCAGTTTCATTTCAGCACGTCATTTAGTTAAATACAAGAGTTTATGTATTTAACTAAATGTCATGTTTCAAATTTATAGTAAAACTCTCTATTCTTTAAACATTCTTTTATTTTCTCAAATGTTAAAATAATTACAGTTTTTAAAGTTTTCATTCAAAAGAAAGTTATATAAAAATAGATGATTCTACGTCATATGATTGAAACATGCTTCTATTCAAATTAGAACACAGCTTAGTGAAACCGAAGTTAACAAGGATCAATTTGTATAATAATAAGATTCAACTTGATTCCATACTAAAGATGAATCAAATTTGCCGATATCTGTCCATACATTAGGTTGGGTCACAATTAACTACAGGTTCGTTCTGTTCAAAAGAAGTTTTTAAAAATTACAAACATAAATGTATGCATTAATTGACCTCATATCATATTCAGTTCATTTTATTATAATAAAAAACTCTAGTGAGAAATTTAAAAAATAATTAAATTTTTTCCAAAATATTTTCATTTTGCATTTGCAACTGTTTAAAATACAGGTAAATCGAAGTTCTGTTATGGAATAAATTGGTTATTGAAATTATGACCCCAAAATAACAATTAATTTACTTAAAAGGTATCTAATCAAGCATTTTTCTGCTTTTAATTACTCAAAAATAACTGCGTTTGAATATTTAAATCAAATAAATATTATGATTTTCTTAGAAAGAAGTTTTTTTTACTAGCAAGAGAAAAGTCAAATTTTAAGCAAAGGTTAAGACTCATATTTGTCGAAATTCAAAGAAAAAAAATTCAGTAAAAGGGATTCTATTCATGTATTGTTACATATTGAAACTTTAGTTAAATATATCATCTACATTAATTAATTAACATCTTAAGTTCAATTAGTNTTTTTTTTGTAATTTAAATAAAAAGTAGAGTCTATCATTGAGAAAGGGAAAAATTAGAACACAAAAATCGGAGCATTATTTATCAATTTAAGTTATTATTCCACATTCAAAATCATGGGGGACTTTTTTTAATTTACCAAGTATTAATTTAAAAACTGTAGCGAATATCAAAATTTCATATAAACGAAATCAGAAATAATGATCGATTGCAAACTATTCCTCAAATTAGAAAAAGTAATATATCATTCAGTAATTTAAGTTAATATATTCTTTATACTATGAGGGTCATTCAAATGAAACATGGTCAGTGCGTCTAACTTTGCATTAGACGTAATGGGGCTCCACGTAACTGCGTGTATGGCGGCACCATCTTTTGGTAGAGAGAGAGACTGACGTATGCATAGCGACAGTGTGGTTGCACGCCGAAGAGATGGTGGTCATACAAGTTATCGTCCTCTACGGAACATGCAGGGGAGTAAGCAGGAACAACGAGTTTCGGTGGGAAACGCTGGAACATCCACCGTACAGTCCAGATCTTTCACCGTCTGACTGTCATGTTTTTGGACCTCTGAAACAAGTTATTCGCGGGCATCGATTCACAGCGGACGAGAGCGCGTGTGACTGGGTCCAGACCTGGATCCGACAGCAGCCTACTAGCTTCTTCCAAGATGGAATAGACCGGCTAGTGTCGCAATGGGATAAATGTGCTAACAGTTTTGACGACTATTTTTGAATGTGTGCCCTGTGTATAACTACATTTGTGAGTTATCAAAATCGTTACCATTACTTTACACTAGTGAGCAGGTTTCATTTGAATGCCCCTTATAATTCAGAGGGATTTTTTTCCAACCCTCGAAGATTAGTGCTAGGTCAAGCTTTAATAAAAGGTCATAACTTATATTTGTCAAAATAGAGCGGAAATTTCCCTAAATAAGATAACTGTTCCAAGTACAAAAAATTATATAAAGCGCCAGCTGCTGCTGAGATGGGAATAGATATCAATCAAATTTCCAGATATCACGATTTAAACACTTAAGCGTGTTGAATCGTGCTGAGAGGTAGCGTGTAAAATAAGAAACTGTTATATGTATACATTATCAAACAATGTATAGTTTGATAATAGGAGGAAAAGCTATTGGCATATCTGTCGGACGTTTGAGATAATAATTACCTCAGTCCTCTTCAAAAATGTGATATTAATTGTAATGGCGAACTGTTTCTTGTACGTGTGGTCACGATTTTAAATTACAAAACCTATAGACGGCCTCCATACTTTTATGTGACGTCTAAAACCTAAGATGATTTTATAATGCTGTTATGTAACTCTGAAATATTACAGTAATTTGTTTTAATTAGGCATTATATTCTTTTCTATAATTAATTTGTAATTATGTTTTAATGTAATATTTAGATTAACTAAAAAATATTTTCAATAAAATGAATTTTTTTTTTCAATAAAAAATACATAAATCTTTACTTCCACTGCCAAGGAATTTTAATATTTTTTTAAAACTATTTATAATTACTTATATTTTTGTGAATTGTTTTATATGAAGTACTTAGAACAGAATCCAGTTATTATTGTTCTCTCCTCCAATTTCGATTATTAATATCAGGAGGTGAACTGATTAAACCCAAATAGCGTAAATATTTAATACTTTTTTCGCTTAAATTTTTAAAAAAAAAATCGTACACATTTTTTTTAAATTCTAATTAAAAATAGTCCCAGCTGAAAAATAAGTAAAATAATGACGCAAAAAATTAATTAAAAAAAATCTTGAAATTTTTTGGAAAGTTCTAGAAAAAAATTCCATTTTGCACTAATATTCCAAATATTTCTTTCTTTTATTACTTTTTGAACGTTAAATTGTTTAAAAAAGAACAGTTTTATTAAAAAGTTAATAAGAAAATATGAAAATATTGCTTTTTTAAAAACACCTTCATATCACTAGATTTTTATGCACCCTTGCTAAAACTAGTTTAGCATTTAAAACTCTTTCTTTCTGAAATGTATATGTTTGTTGCCGAACTGTTTTCAAAAAAATGCCGAAAAAGTATGTCCAAAACAACTATAAAATGGTTTTACTACTGATAATAAGGTTTAACTGTTAGAAAACCGTGGTTTCTGAGCCACTGGGAACACCCTTTAGCTCGGTAATTTTCACATAAGCACTTTGGTGAAAATTTTAGTAAAATTGGCAAAGAAATATGGTTTCGTAGAATAAGATTAAATTTAATAAATATAATAAAATGAGGCCATTTTATCACGATACTTTACAACATGGAATAAAATCCATTTAGTCTGTTAAGTTTTCTTCCCAGGTTATTACCTATAATTTTAAAAACCGAAATTACTGAAAACCGTTGCCATAGAAACGGGAAAATTACCGAATGAAAGGCTTAAATATCCTATATTTTGATTATATAATTTGTAAAAGGGTTTTTCTTTTATCAAAAATCTCATAACCATACGATTCGGTAACATTATCAGAATTTTTTGAATGAATTATTAAAAATTAATGGTACTGTGTCAACTGGTAATTTAAAAAAAATATCTTGATTTAATTACTGAACATATGAAGAAAAAAATCTAAATAAATCTTAAATATCCTTATATTTATAATGGAAATATGTGAAAAATTCTGCTCTTTTTACTCGAATTACAAGAAAAATTCGGCTAAGTATACAGAAATATCATAAAAGAATCATAGTCCTGATATGCTTTAGGAAATTAGAAAAGAAGTTACAAATTTTATCAGCCCAATTTTCATCAGACATTAAAATAGTCTTTTATTTCATTCCAACTTCTCCACTAATAATTCAATAAATTTTGATTGCGTCTTTGCTCTTTTCTCTCTTTAATATTAATTCATGTGTATAGTTTACCATGCCTGCTTATACACGTGCGCATTAATGTGTATACATATATATACACTGTTGGAATTTTCATTCTAAAATAATGGTAAAGTAACCAGCGGCAGTCTGTCTCCCCGATTAAACGTAAGGCTTATGGTAGGATACATTTTTTAACCTTTCTGGTTTTGAAACTGTTTAAAACTAATATGGTTATGAAACTAATGAATATAAAACTATACGGTTATTTATAACCATTTACAACTAACATGGTTTTAAAACCGTAAAAAAGAAATTTAACTGGATATAGGCTTTTAGTTTAATTGTCATTGGAGTGTGTAGGATACTGGAAATTCCTCATATGTTAAAGCGAACAGGCAAAATATTGTGGTATCAACGCCGGGACTCGAACCTTAGTTCTGTCGGTTATGAGACTTACAGATAAGCCTTCACGACTGATTGGAGTAATATGTACACAGTTGTAAAAACTAAGTGGTTCATTAAGTGGACCTAGTTGGTTTTGATAAAATTCAGGACGTTTAACCGTATTAGGTGAAAGCAGTTAATAAACGTTTTTTCTCACAGTAAACATTTTATTTACAAGATTATTTATAATTTTAAAATTTTTTGACTGTTTTTTTTTTCAATGTGGTAAAATAACAATTAAATAAATTGCTATTTAACAATTTTTTCAAAGAAATTTCTGAAAGTGTACCTAAATTTCTCTAGTATGTAAACATTTTTTTTACCTAATTTTTGAAATGCATTCTAAAAATAAATATTTAAAGGGAATATTGTAAAAGGTAAAGAATATAGCAGCCAATGTTCTTCCTAAAATTTTTTTAAAGTAAAGAATTAAAATAATCCTGGATTTATAACTTAGCTTTCATTACAGTTTAAATCAAACGCACTCCATTTTTTTAAAAATTAAATATTATCTTATCAAACATTTTTATCAAAGCAATAACGTACTCCTTCAATTTATTTGCGAACACAAGCCACTCAAAAACTTAATTACATTTTTCACTACTTGTCAGAAAACTAATTTTCAGTTTAAGAGGAAAAGATAACTCTTAACATCATATTACACGTTTTAACAAAATTGCATCAACGAAAGTTTAACCCATGCGATAAACTTCAAAAGTCCACTATACATCTTGAACATTCTTCCCACGACACAAATCACAGCCAAAACTTAACACGTCCAAAAAAGAAATGTTATCAGAAAGAAAACTTGGAGCGATCGTCACTAACTCCATAAAAATACTTCGCCAAGATCCGGCGAAAACGGGATAACAGTTGGCGGCAAAAAAAAAAAAGAGTCAAGAAATAACTTAAAAGGTGAGATTGAATTTTTCACTCAGTAGCCCAAAAGCTTTTTATCAGTACTTGTGTTTTTCCAGTAGTTTTTACAACCACCTCTTTTTAAGTGGACCGTCGAGAGGAAAGAGTGAAATATAAAGAGGAGATTTAGAAACACGTGTTTTATGTCCGTGTAATCGTAAGACTGTATTTCCCCTGTAAAACCCTTTTTTCCGTCTCACTAGATGCGTCTGTGACGGGAAAATCACTTTTAGGATCAGGTTGTTTGCTTCATATTTCAGGGAACGGGTACAAATTGAATCGAGTCAAATTTCTGGACGAATCAGTTACACAAACTGTATTGTACTGTCATTAGTAGAGCTATATAAAACATAGCTCTACAAATTTCTGTGACGGGAAATTCACTATATATATATATATATATATATATACACATATATACATATATACATATACACATATACANTAAGTATATATATATATATATATATATACGGGCAGACACCCCTAACGAATGTAATACTATACACTTACTGTAACATATGTACAATAAGCTTTACTGTTATGAAATAATGTCTGCAAGATGGGTAAAGTCTATAAACGGCTTTTTATCTAAATATGTTAGCTCCTTTGACCTATGAACAATTAGTCTATGTAAGTAGGAAATCCAGTAAAATGGTCTGTTTCTAGTTTGCGTTTGTTAATTAAGTTTAAATTAAACTTTTAAATTTAAAGTTTCAGTTTTCAATTTTTAATTTGAAATTTGAATTGAATTCAATTTTTAATTTGAATCTAATCAGATTTAATTTTTTCAGTTTAAATTAAATTTTTAAATGGTTTGCGGAAATTAGAATTCTTTATCATTTTTTTTTATTTCTTATAAGTTTCTTTTCTTTCTCTAAGTTCTGTATCTTACATTTCTCCAAATTCTATTATTGATTTTAAAGTGTATTTTTTATAGATAGCAGCTCTGAATTTTAAATTACTTTATTTTTACCACTTACATTATACAATGACAGGTAAATTGGTTTCCTTCTTTCCTTTTTTCACTTTAATCTTATTTACAATTACGTTATTATCTTGTTTTTTTAAGAATAGATATATAATAAAGCGTAAAGCGTAATTTCATTTAGGGTAATCACTTCTTATCATATATTCACTAATTCACTAATTTTATGAAATTTCATATGAAATATAATTTTTTTATTTCATATATGTTTTAAATAGTTTGATTATTTTCTAATACTAATTTTTCTAAACATTTGTGACCGATAAACGGAAGAAAATAAATATATTGCCAGTTTAAAATTAATTCAAGTAAGATACTATTAGGCACAGCTTAGACTACGAAAGTGTTCCTGTAAAAAATGAAGAAAAAAAAACATGTTGAATGCTAATAATTTGGCCTCATAATTTCTTCTAATCTCTTCTAAATCAAGAGAAGACTACAAAATGAGAAAAAATGTAAAAAACAATTTTCATAACCTGCCGAGGGTCGTTCATTACACGAATAAGGCGACCGCCTGACCGACGGCTTGTCGGCAGCCGAAGTAATAAAGTTAAAGTATTTAAATAAAACCGAATAAGTTATAATGAGTCATAAATAAACGTAAGGATATAAAGATAAGGTTTAAGATTTTTTAATTTGCTCCTTTCAGCGATGCATTTAAATGATTTAACTTTGTTAAAAATAAAGTGTATTCATTTCAAGATATTATTTTAATCTGATTTTTATTCTAACTGCGAAAGTTAATTTACAATTTTTGTGAAAAATGTTGGTTAATAGTAATATTTGGAAACCTATTACTTTATTTTTTGTCTTATTCTAGTAGCATATTTTGATGAAAAACCTTTTTTATTTTATAAAATAGTTTAATAATTTAAAGTAACTTAGTTTAAAAACTGATATAAAATTTTTATTTTTTATTACAAATACGAAAATTAGATGCATAGGTATTACGATATGCTAAAAAAATGATTCATCACATATTTTTTTAACATTTATTTTCCTCCCTGGTTAAATTTTGAGCCAATATTTAAGCCAATATATTTGTCACAACTTTTCTTTTCTGCATCCGATTATTTTATTTAATTTAAAATACAAAGAGTAAAAATTTAAAAAATAATAAAATACACGAAGAAAAAGCAAGTATGCATTGATTGCCAATTCGACCCGTAACATAATTATGCATTATTATTATGCATAATTATTTAATTTGAAGCACAAATGGATAGAATATAAACACAGCCCCTATCAAAGGAAATTAGCGTTTTTTAACGAAATTATTTCTTGCGAGTGAATTTCAGGGCCATATGCACTCTTTTATTTTTGGTTAATTTTTAAAAAGAAATACTCTGGTTTCCAACGAAGTCGACCTACTTCATGAAAAGTTTAATTTTATGAACGAATTTCTTTTAACACCGAGTTTAAAATTGTCTTTTTTGGATTCCATAATTTTAAGAAATTTTAATGAGATTCAGCTGAAGGAATATGTTCTATCCAGTGCATTCTATTAGAGAAAAAATGTTTTTAGGAACAATTTCGATGTTTAATTTCGATATTTAAATTAGCACTGTAATTTTGCTAAAAATAATAAACAGTTGGCACCTCATTAATGGAATTTCAAATTCAAAACTTCCCACATTCTTTACTAACTTCACCTTTTTGTTTCATCAAAAAAATGTATCGAATACTCAGTTTAAGATAGAATATTTATTGTCTTATTTTTTTCAGCAGAATTTCACAGTTTCATCTGAATTTTATAATAAATCAAATATTTACTACGGATTAGAGGGTGGAACGATTTTTCTACCATGTGACAAATATAAATTTCTGTAATTAT
This sequence comes from Parasteatoda tepidariorum, assembly GCF_043381705.1. Classification (NCBI taxonomy): domain Eukaryota; kingdom Metazoa; phylum Arthropoda; class Arachnida; order Araneae; family Theridiidae; genus Parasteatoda; species Parasteatoda tepidariorum. The sequence continues at coordinate 2,243,930 of NC_092210.1, forward strand.
TAAAAAGAATAATTTTTTAATCAAGTATAATTTATTATTGAATAAAGAAAAAAGCGAAAAATGTTAAAGTTATTTTCGAAATATTTACCAATTTTTCGAAAAGTGTTAATAATCAGATCACCTTATTCAAAGTAAAAATAATCTTTATATCTGGATAATATTAATTCAGATAACTAATATTTAGTTTTAAAAAAAAACGAAAAACAATTATTGATATACATTGTTTTAAAAAATAGGGCATATTTTTGTAGAATTTCAGATTGGTTCACTGAAATAATACAAGAGACAAGTTTTTTTTTTTTTTTTCACTTTATGTAAATTCTCCACGTTAGAAGTACATAAATTCCAAAAAAAATATTATTTTGTATTTTCTTAAAGCCTTGTATGTTGAAAAATAAAATTATCAACACTTTAAAAATTTGAATTAAAAGTAAAAACCTATAATTTCGTTATAAGAAATAGATGATCGCGTAAAAAAACGAAAATTTAAAAAAAAATTTTTTTTGAATGTAACCCAAAAACTTAATTTAAGGAAAAATCTGTAAAAGCGCACCATAAGATGGAAAAAAAAGAAATACGAAATTTACCTTTTTTCAATAAAATGGTTTTTTGTTGTAAATTAACAAAGTGTAACATTTTAGGAACGAGCGTTGCTTAAAATATATTTTCTCAAAGCTTTCTTCGGAATAATATTTAATCCTTTTCTCTGAAAAAATATTTTTATATTCTATACGAATATTGCATATTTTAAACAGAAAAGTAGATCCAGAAGTACAGTTAATGTGAGTAGCGAATGTTTCCAAAAAATTAGCCAAAATAACTGAAGATATATTCTAAGACAGGTGTTATTTCATAGACCATTTTTGATTTTTAGAAAAAAATATATACATTTTTTGAACTTAATTTTAAGCAAATAAATCAGAAATGCAAACTAAGTCTATTTCAAACTCTATTAGATATTACTCAAGTAGAGAAGTCAAAACAAACTTGAATAGAAAATAAGCGAGTTTTTTTTTTTCTTTCATGAAATGACAGTTTTTATTGCAAATAAGAAACTTAAGATAAAATTATCATATTTTTAAAAATAAGTAGTCAAGTTAACTTTTTTAATTTTTATTTATTACATTAAACAATTGCCACATTAAAAAATTTATTTAAATGTGAAATTAAAAATTTATTTTTTCTTTAAGTCGGAAATTTATTATATTCTTAAAAATAACGTTATTCTGAGAATTTTTTATTATGTTACATTTTTCCTGTCTTGAAATTATTTAATTTGAATTATGAACCATCTCTAATTTAAGAAACAATTTCACTCTGGCATGAAATAATCTTTTATATTAAGTAATTTGATTTCATATGATTTCTGATTATTTTTTCATCTGAAATTTATTGCTTGAGAGTAAGCTTTTTAGCAAAAAGAATCTCTAATAAAACAATAGGCGCAGAAACTGATGTAAACACATTCGTTGAAAGAAACTTGGTTAATTTTATTGCATTTTTGAACTAATTTGATATTATGCTGGTATTTGTTTTATGCAATCAACATAACATGTTTTGTTTAATATATTAAAAGAAAGAGCAAAGTTTCACAAACTTTTAATCTATTCATATTTTGAATAGGTTTGTAACAAAAAAAATAAAAACGTTTAATTTTAGGAAAGTTTTTTAAAATTTCAATTGAAAGTTCCTTATATTGCAATTAAAATATTTAATGACGAACTATTTTTATATTTTAGTAAATTTATTTCAACTTTTTATAGCTACAAGCATTAAACATTATTTTATCGATGAATTTATTGAATGAAATTTCACAAATAAAAGATTTCTTGGGTAGAAAACGTAAATAAAATTTGTTGTAATACAACTTATTTTTAATAATAACACAATGTGAAATAAACTTTAATAAATTTAAAGTTTCAAACAAAACAGGTTTTAAATTATTCAAAAAAGTAATTCTAATTATGTATAAAGCAATGAATATTTCATTTTGTTGTAAATTTGAACTCAGTTGTGGTTTGTAACAATTAGAAAGGAAAATATTCATGAGATTTTGTTCATTATCTAAATTCTTTGAAATATTTTTTTAGATAAAATACTTAAAAAAATTAATAACCAATTTGAAACATAACACCACATCAACCTAAGTAATAATAAAGTATTAAGAATAAATCATTACCAAATGTTCAAAGTTACATTGCTTAAGTAAGCATTGTTTGAGGTACGCAATTGAAAAACAGTTGAATTCATATTTCTAAGCATAAATAAAAAGTTCTAATTTTTCAAAAGTTTTGCAGAATAATGTAGAAACAATATCAATTTATATCAATAATTAAAATAATATAGGTAAAAATGTTAAAAGATTTGCATCAATTTTTACTTAGAACAGCAGAAATTGTTTTAAATTTATATTTCAACGAATTTACGAGGGCGGGGGGATGAATAAGATTTATTTTTAGAGCTTTTATTATAAGAATCACTAACAGTTAAAAATAATTTAGGAAAAATTAATTTTTCTGTGAGATTAATTGAAATCACTTTCAAAATAATATATATTGGGAGTTTGAAAATAGGAAATTCAAAAAATATCATGTATAGAAAAAATTAAGTACGAACCATAACCTTAAATCCCAGAAAAATTTAATTAATTCTTTATGTTCCTAAAACTACATTTATTTATCAGTAATTCAGTATTAATAAGAAATAATTAAATGAAATAATATCGAATGAACTTTGAGCGAACTTGACAAAGAAACGTTAGTGGAAAAAAAATTTATAGAGAACTCTAACAGTAAAAATGATGTATGAGTCTTTACTTAAAGCTTCACAAAATGTTTTTAATTATAAGTAATTTATTATTTATAAAAAAAAATAATTAAACGAAATAAGAACATAATATTATCTAAAAACGAAGTTGATTAAGATATATTAGCAGAGCCTTTTCAGTAAGAGCCATTAACAGGTAAAAATAAACAAAATAAAAACTATTTTTTTGTGAGATTATTATTAATGGATCCTAATCCGAAGATTTCATTTTAAGCCCGCTTTGAAGAACGAACTAAAGGAGGTGTGTCCCAAATTTTGGCCAATCTGAGGGCCGCTCTAAGCCAAGGTCGTAGGCGGCCGGAATCAAAAGTTGTAAGAGATCATCGAGTGCCGTGTGTTTTTCAGAATGATGTCTTTGAAAACAAACCATCTGGTTATTTGACACGGTGTCAAGCTTGTTCCAATATTCGCATTGACACCCACTCTTCGGAATATTAATTTCTCATCGACAAAGTTGCCAATCAGTGTCAAATCTACTCATTTTATGTTTATATGGACTTTTAATTTAAAGTTTCTTATCAGCCAGATGGTGTAAATTTTTATTAATTGCCGTATCGTGTTCGAATTCCTCGAATTTTGTTTGCGAATTTTGCAACATTTTTTTCGTTGGTGTGAGATAGAGGAAGGTCTGAAATAAGGTATCATGGTGCTTAGAAGTAAGAATCTTATTTTATTTGCTAAATATGAAAGAGGAAAATGTGTCACGTTGAATTTACTAGTTAAGTCACAGATGATAGTTGCAAACATATCATATTAAAAGTATCAATTGATTTACCCATGAAAACTGGAAATTTATCAAGTTGAATTTTTTTATTGATTTACAGATGAAGTGTGCGATTGAAATTGATTGATCTATAGATGAAAGCTGTATTACGTTTAATTTACTAAATGGTTTAAAAATGAAAACAAAAATTGCATCCTATTCAATCGATCAAAACATGAAAATGAACATGGGTACTATTGAAGTCACAGATTGCTTTATATTTAGTGTCTTCCGTTAATATATTATCCAATTGATTTTTAATTTTATTTCGCTGAATCTATTCAAATGATATATTTTATTGCACTTGTATATAATTGATTATCAATTTGATGACGTTGAATTTTGTCAATTGATTTGTAGTTTTATTTCGTGGTATTTAGCCAAAAAACCTGAATAACTTTTGATTTCATCATGAGATTTTTCCTAACTGTATCGATATTCTGCTTGTTGCTGATGTGCACAGAGGGTCGAAGACGTCGCTCTCAGAACTGCAGAGAGAAGATGGGCCAAACAGCAAGAATAATCTTTACAGGAACTGTTGAAAGGCTGTATAAATCGAGAGCTGCCGTTTACAAAGGGGTGATCAAAGTGAAAAGAGTTGTAAAAGGCGATCAGACATTAGCAGATAATACTGTAATAGTTGAAGGATTTGGTGATCCTAATATCTGTCACAGTGATGTCCGAGAGAGGGACACAAGAATATTTCTTGTTAATCAAATGGACAATGGACATTTGAGATTGAATTCCAGTGTAGTAAGGGTTACGGTCTATAATTTAGAAAAGGCTGCAGCAGCTGCTAGTGGTAAGAGATTTATTATTATGTCTATCTTATTTCATTATATTTTATTTATATTACAGAAACGGGTGCTTTTTCACATGTTATAGCTTGTAAAACTTTTTATAGTTTTTCTTATTTCATAGTTTTTTTTTGAAATTTGTAAATAGCCATTAACTATTAAACAGAAAACAGTTTCTATAGCAAAATAATTGATAATGAAACCTATTTATAAAGAACGGGTGTTACAGAAACGGATGTTTTTTCACATATTATAGTTAGTAAAAATTTTTATAGTTCTTTTAAGAAAAAATTTGTAAATAGCAAACTCTAACTACTCAATAGAAAACAGCTATTTATATAGCAAAATAATTAATAATGAAATCCATTTATAACTTTAAATGATTTATTATGTCTGTTAATGACTATAAATAGATTATTTAAATTATGACGCAAATAAACCTGGCAAGCTTGTTACAAAAATATTTTAAATCATTTTTGAAATATTCCTGTAAATGAGAGTGAATTAATTTGCTATTTACTTTATATATTACATTTTGAGTCTTATTCTGTACTTTCTTGAATTTTTATTTTCTACTTTTACTTGATTGTTTCATTTTGCAATTTTTTATTTTGCATTTTTTACCTAATGAGTTTTATTTTCACTACAAATTTTTTTGGTATCGAATTCATATCTTAAAAGATGTATAAAACCACGTGTTTCTTTTATTGATTTTACGATTTTAAAGCGTGTTTCTATTAACTTATATAAGCTGAATATAAGCTTATATAAGTTGAATATAATTATATAATTATCTTTATCTTGAAAGGATGGACTTCTAAAAACATGATTTACTTAATCTGATTGCATAAAGCCACCGGGTAGAGCAATAATTAATAAAAAAGTGAAATTATTTTAGCTTGAGTAGGACGGTACATGTCTTTCAGTTTTGTGCATCATTTCGTAGCGTAGACTAGCTCATATCTATTGATTGGTTACTTTTTTTTTCCATCCCTTACGAAGAACGCGCATTTAGCTTGTCTGAAATGAAACCTAGTTATGTTAAAACCTTAATCCCACTTCTCTGTTTGAAAAGCAGTTCATTTGATTCATAATTTATTGTTACACATTAGAAGCACAACTTAAAATTCTTTGAAAGACTGTGATTCGTTTTCATTTTGTTGTAAACGCGTCGTATTGAGTTATGACTAACGGCGGTCATCAGGAATTTATCTTTAATTTTGATCCGGAAACGAAATCGGCTCAAGAGATTGCTACACAACCACAAGTTTAGATAGGAGAGCAGATCAACAGGTCTAATCAACAGGTCTCCACTCCAAACAATGCTTCGGTTGCGCTCTCAAACAATTCTTCTCAAACATTGCCTAGAACTTTACAGAACAGTCCCTGGACAAATTATTAGACGCGCTATAAGGACAAATTATAGACGCACTATATATTAGGAGGACCGGAAAGTAATGCCGTTTCGTCGCATTAAATATTCGTTTGTCTTAAAACCTATTCATTTTTGTCCAACCATTTCGATTCATTTTCGATTCGGCATTGAATGGTTGTTGCTAACAAGGGTGAATACATTATTGATTGAAAAATAAAATCTTGATCACAAATATCAAATGCACCTAAACGACATTACTTTCCGGTCCACCTAATATTTAAGCGTAATGTTAATGAAATGTTAGATAATGCAAATATTAAATGTTAAATTCACGTAAATTAAAGACGTATTAAAAGTAAATCTAAAGCTATTCCAAAAACGAAATCTAAGTAGCAAAATTTGTAATTTTTCACACCAATCGCATGGAATCATTTGCTTAAAATTGTGTGTTTATAGAACATCAGCTAGAATGAATGGTGGCTTTTGATCTAATTGCAATAGCCACAAAATGCGTGATAATCCTGTCAAATCGAAGGGAAAAAATGTGACTGTTTCTGGCGTGTGCTACCCTGATAGTAATATTCTACAATAGCTGTAATTTAACGATTTTTAAAAGCTAAGTACAGTAAATATTAGATGGCATAATCAAGCAAATCAAAAATAAATTTTTAAGTCAGTTCTAAGAGCGTAAAATATTCCACCTATAAAATAAGCAATTTTTACACAAACCTTACATTATCATTTGTTTATGTATATATGCGTGTATTTAATATGTGAAAATAAGCGAAAATGAATAGCAGAGTAAGTTCTAATAATTATAACAGGCACTATAATGTGTGATTAGCATCTCAAACTGAAAAAAAAAATTAAGAGCTTTTATGTTTGTTTCCCTGATAGTAATATTTTAAAATAATTGTAATCTATATTAACTGTAACTTAAAGCTTTTTCAATATTATTATATGTAGATATTGTAAATATTATATCGCAAATATTAGATTCAAAATATTATATTTTAAATATCGGATGTTATAATCCCAAAATTCAAAAAATATAAAACCAAGAAATTTTTAAAAATATTTACAACGCTATTTTCCCCACGCATGGTGTAATTTTTCCCACCCACCGCATCTAATCTTTTGTTTAAAAACCTGTGTTTAGGATGTGAAAATACGCAAGGATTGATATAATTATAACAGCCATATAATACTTGATTTTTCCCGAAAACTAAAAAAGAATGCCTAATTTTTACATGTTTTAGACTGACAATATATATGATATAAATAATTGTAATGTTTATTAACTGTAAATTAACGATTTTTCAAACTTTAGATATTGAGCCGTGATGGCTCAGAAGATAAACCGTTCGCCTTCCTACGAGGTGAACAAGGTTCGAATCCCAGCAATTTGCTGATCGATATAAATTCCGCATTCGGCTCGCACCGACCACAGTGCTTACGGGAAATATACTCAGTGGTAGACGGATCATGGGTTAGAGTCCCCTTGCCGTTAGGCTAATTGTTGGAGGTTCTTGTGATCTTCCTCGGTTTATAATACGGGTTATATACGGGTTATATACGGTTTATAATACGGTCCAAATACGGGTTAGTTCCATCAAAAAAGTCCTCCACGAAGACACATTTCTCTTAAATGCTTGATCCAGGAGTTCCCTTGTCTTCAAGATTGGGTTCAAAAAATGACAAGGCTGCGGAGTTGAACTTTAGTTGTGGTAAACCCAAAATTGTGTCGGCTGTTCAACGACGGTTATAAAATAAAAATCTTTATCGTAAATATTTGTCATTACCAGAAAAAGCAAAAAAATATTTAGAGTACGAAGAGATTTTTAAAAGGTATATGAAAACGCAATATACCCCAAGCATGAAATTTGTAAGTTTTCACACCAACCCCATAGAACCATTTGTTTAAAAATATGTGTTTAAGATCTGAAAATAAGCAAGGTTGAATGGTGGCATTTGATCTAATTATAATAGCCACATAAATACGTGATTATCTTGTCAAACCTAAAAAAAGGTACCAATTTTTTAGGTGTGTGTGCCCTGATAATGGAATCTTGTTACCGCCCTGTTCTGGGAAATATAGAGGGTCCATTTGCATCTTAACAACTTAATTATGAGTTGTTGGAGACGCTCGTGTTCTGCGCGTGCAAACAACAGAACAAAGAAGAGAGTGGGAAGAAGTTTTACTTGTAAATTACTATAAAAAATCGTGGTATGTTAAATAGCAGAGCGTCACGTCTCTGTGTACTCCGTGACTTCAAGGAAGTTGGGTGATATATTGCATTATTGTACGTTCCGTCTAAAAACTAAGCGGTATGATGGTTAAAAATGTTTCATGGAGTGCTAATTTTGACACATTTTTAAAGTATTATTAAGGTAGATATTTTAGTATTGATATACAGAAAGAAGAATACTTTTGGAAACCTGAAACTATAAATCATTTTTCGCTTGGAGGTCATTTTATCGTAGAGATCAGTTAGCGCTTTTGATTTCCGTTTCCTCGAATTTTATTTTCATTTCTTATATATATAAATTTTGATTGATAGATTGTTTATAAATTCATAATATAAATCGTTTTCGCTGCCATGAGGGGGTTTTAGTTTGATTTTTGATAGTCATTACTCAATTAGTTATAAACTCTTAAGATTTTGGTTAAATTTTTTCTGTAGCTTAAAACTATGAACCGTTTTTTTCTCTCTTTTTTTAAATCTTACAAGTCATTTTTAAGACATGTAGAGTTTTAGGTTATGTTTTCTCTAAGTATTTTATTCTTAATTTTTTGATGATAGATTTTTTGTGAACTAAGAAATTCTTATTTCACCATATAAGCGTTTAAGTAGGTTAAATTTTTAATTTTTGTTTCCCTGACTTCTTTTTGCTCTTAACAAAGTTTTGATAATAAATTCCTGAAGCCGGAAATGAAAAATCATTTCATACCTCCCTCTTTCTACATGAAGATTTAAAGTTAAAATTTTTTATTTTTTTTCAAGATCTTTTTGTTTCTCTACAAATTTTTGAGGAAAAATGTGTTTGAAACCCAAAATTATAACTTTAATTTTAGTTTTTTTTCCTTGAAGTTTGATTTTTAGAATATCTAAAACTCAATTTTTTTTGTTTCCTCGGTGATTTTTGCTCTTATGTCTTCGATAATGGGTTTCTTTTTTGTGTATCCAAAAACTATGACTCACTTTCGTAAAAAAATCTTAACAGCAATTTTGCCGATCTATTTAGAAAAATTAAGGTAGGTATTTTTTTAATTTATTGTTTTAATAGATTCTTGTTATAAATTTTTAGATAGTCTATAAATGGTAAAAGTGACAAAAATTTTATCAGTACAGCACTTTTCAAACATAGGAGCAATAAAGGCTTTGATTTACTATATTGGGAGAAATGACATCTGAACTATTTCAGAACTTAACTCATGTTTTACGAGTAAAACATGGAAACCAATAAAATTACGTTCTTTGTAAGGGTAATTTAATGCAATATATTAGCGGCTTTTAAATTTTTTTTTTTCAATTTCGCTTTTATTTTTGCTTAAACTATTGAAAACCGATTTGGCAATTGTTGAAAATTTTAATTGTTGTTAATACATTTTTAACTGTTCAACAGAGTTTTTTTTTAAATATAGTATGTTTAATTATGATCAACGAAGTTACTTTGATAGCGTAAAAATATATGCTTTAAATTTATACGAAATTGTTTGATAAAAATCAAAGGAGACTTAATTTCTCAGAGAAAATAAAAGAGTATTACGGAACTTAAAAAATATCAAATGTTTGATAATTTCGCATTTCTTGAATTAAATATTCTCTGTTTAAAAAGCATAAAAAGGTTAAACGAACAACAAAAATGTTTCGGAATAACAAACTGGCTCATGTAAACATGAATAAATATTTTCTTATATTTAATATAAGCCAATTTCTTATTCAAAACAATTTTGAACTTAGAATTAAGTTCTCCAACAAAGTTTGTCTCCTTAAGGTAGTGAAGTAGTAACTAAAATTCCAAAGTAGTTTGTCGTTACTACGTTTAAAAAAAAAGTAGTTGTAGCCATAGTTAATAACATTTGTAACAAATAATGTTTTTCCAACTACTGGTTAAGAGCAATCCTTAAATCATTGCCTTTTAAAGCTCAAGGCCATATCAATGATTTAAATAAATGATTATGCAGCTTAAAAGTACAAAACCCATTGTTTCACTTTACAATAGATTTATTTTGTTCCTTCAAACTAATCTGTATGTCGTCACATAACTGCGACTATATTCTAATTAGAATTATGCATACTAGAATCTTTATAGCATCTTCTTTTGTTTATTGTTTAACATTAAACCTATCAACACTTTTCGTGTTTGTAAATGGATATTGTTCAACAATGTCTTAAAGTGAAAAAGACAATTTGCTCACACACATACGAAGTTACTAACAGAGAATTAATTGAGGTTAGTAAAAGACCCTCTCAATCAGCTGTTGATATTCTTTGAAACCCAAAGGAAGATAGGAAATTCGAAAGTTAGGATTTTATTTTAACATTTTTAAACTTGTAATTTTATTTAGATCCAGTTAAGAACCCAATATTAAGGTAATATTTCGGTTGTCTTTATGCAATTATTTTTAAAGTGAAACGACAATGAAAAAAAATAGCAATATTTGTTTTAAAAATATAATTTTTTTTGTAATACACAGTATACTCTCGAACTTTCATATTTCGAAAACCTTATTATGTCAAAAAATATTTTCCCCTTCGCATTATATATCTACTTAATATTAATTTGAATTCCCATATTGAAGAGTTTCTTCTCAAAACCTTGTTATGTCGAATTTTTTCGAAATATAAAATTAATTTTATAAGAAAAACCACAATGTAAGTTTATTGTAAACCAATTCTTTTCGATTTAATGCATAATGGTGTTAACTTTAAAAATAAAATTATAATTGTTGTATTTAGACTTACAGTCAATTATCATTACATACATATTTAGTAGTGGTTATTCTTATGTTTCAGGACTCAACTTTTTAGAGTAATATTTTTCAACTTTTTTGAAACATATTTAGTTCTGAACTTGCTATCGCGAAAACTCGCTTTCTTCGAATTTTTTTTACCATCCCTTCAACTTTGAGATATCGAGAGTATACTGAATATAGAATACATTATGGAAAGGTTTCGCGTTTATAAGATATTACATGAGCATTTCCTAGTGACCTTCTCAAATCATAATGAAAGTAATTAAATTCGTTAGTAAGAAAATATATTTCCCTAATTACCATTTTCAGCATTAATAACATTTGCTTTTTGTTTTCATTTCTACTTATTTTATTAATTCTTACGTAACACATTTACGCTAAAAATAAATTAATTTTCAGTTTCAAGACTGAGCTTCAATATACACCAGGGGTGGCCAACCTGTGACTCGCGAGCCACATGCGGCTCTTTGATGGATTATTTGTGGCTCTCGATAAATGTACCCGAGTTCCCTTTTCATTTTTGTGCTATAATATTTTAAAAAATTATTATCGCTCCGTATGTTTCGTACAACAAACAAACAACGTACTTATGTGAATCATTGTATTCCACTTTAAAATTCGTGAAATCCAAACACCGATCAGTATTAACTAACCAGCATCTCGAAGAATTACTGAGAAGTGCTGCCACCAAATTTTCCCAAAATTTTAAAGAATTATCAAGAGAAGTAAAATAAATGTGTTCAGTTTTTAATATTTAAATTCAATACACATACTTTGTACTTTTATTTATATGTTTTCAATAAATATAATTTCATTAAAAAAATTTCAATACCTTTTTTGCATACCTTTTAAATACGTATTTAATTGCGGCTCGCGAAAAATTTCTAATTTTGAAAATTGGCTCGACTATTAAGGAGCTTGGCCACCCCTGATATATACAATNGTTGCCTGTCGAATTATTTCAATATTCGGAACAACGTACTTATGTGAATCATTGTATTCCACTTTGAAATTCGTGAAATCCAAACACCGATCAGTATTAACTAACCAGCATCTCAAAGACTTACTGAGAAGTGCTGACACCAATTATTCACAAAATTTTAAAGAATTATCAAGTGAAGTAAAATAAATGTGTTCATTTTTTAATATTTAAATTCAATACACATACTTTGTACTTTTATTTATTTGTTTTCAATAAATATAATTTCATTAAAAAAATTTCAATACCTTTTTTGCATACCTTTTAAATACGTATTTAATTGCGGCTCGCGAAAAATTTCTAATTTTGAAAATTGGCTCGACTATTAAGGAGCTTGGCCACCCCTGATATATACATTTGTGGCGTATCTACCACAATAAAGATTAAATACCAACTCACTAGTATATATAAGACATGTTATTCTATCTTGAGGTACGTTTCGATAGATGAAGGCTGACATACTCTATGTTATATCCCGTTACATTCAGCTTCAAGACTAAAAATTCAACTGTTGGACATGAAACATAATTTCAGATTCTTAACAGTCAAACGAAGAATGAATTTCATATCACTTCTTAAATATTTTAAAAACAAAGAAGGTTTTTATTGGTTAATGCGTTTTACAATTGTCTACATATATACTTAATTTACAAAGTCAGAGCTCAACTGGAAGAAGACTGATAATTAAAGGATTTCCATAAACGAAACAAAAATTGGGAACAGCTGCTCTAAATAATCGGGCTAACATTGTTAAAAATTCTATAAAAATTTGTTGAAAACTCTACCAATTGTTGAACAAATTATAATTGTTTTTATTCTAAAATATAATTGCATACCCACTACTTTATTTTGATCAGGCTTAAGATATCACACAATGTAAAGAAAAATTGCAAATAAAGGGAATTAGTCATTTAATTGTTATAAGAGATAATATGCTATTTTATCATAATGCTAATTATAATATAAGAATACTATTTAATATCAGCAAAATTTTTAACTGCAGCATCTGATGTTTATACCATTTTGTGCATTTCCTGCCGATTCAACATTATCTATACAAATAGTTTTTTAATTAAAAATTATTCTAAAAAACTCACATTTTGAATAGATTCATTTACTCTTCTTTCGAAATTAATATATGTATTATATTTGTTCCCTGCAACATTTTGACTGTTATTTACGATATTTAAATTTAGCAATTACGTAGAATGATAACAATATTTGAATTTTAAATTTATATTAAATCCTAGCTTAAACTATTTTTTTTAAATATAATAATGTCGTTGTTATATATTGTAATTATGTGTCTTCTAGTGACATTGTCTTTTTAGTAAATATTTAAAAATTGGTAAAGAGTATTATACTACGACGAAAATTTTTATATTATTTTTTCTAAACAATGAGGTTTTTACGACACAATTTATATTCTCTATAATTAACAGTGATGAACAATTTACTCTTTAAAGCACTTATAATTATAAGTAAACAATTTAAATTGATCTAATATTTTATAGTGAAAATTTTAGCAAAAACTTTTTAAATTGTGAAACATTTTAATTAATATTTTATGACATAGGTTACTTATTATTGATTTACAATAGCTTATATTGCCTCATCCATCTAATTTATCAAACATTAAACAGCTAATTTAAATTTATTTTAATATTATATGATTATCATCCGATTCAGAAAATTGTATTAAAATTGTTTGAGACTGTTTATATGAATGAAGCTTTACATGCCAAATTCATCAACACCATAAAGCAAATATAAATAAAAATCTGATTAAAAAAGTAGTCTTTAAGTAAGTAGGTTAATAAGAAAATTTATTGGTGTTAATTACAATTATTCGAAAAAATTGTTTTGGCACTACTTAGTCAATCGATGTTATACTTCCTGTTATACCCCTGATGTTATACCTTCACTGCACCTCACTTTTCCTTAATTCCGTATAGTGTTTTTTTTTCTTGTTAATTTAGAGTAGAGCCATGGTGGAGCAGGGTATGGATCCAGAGTTTAAATCCCAACGATGGCTAGTCGTTACGAATTCTGCAACTGGCTCACATCGACCACAGCTCACATTGACGTAAAATGTCCTCAGTTGTTGTCGGATCACCGGTTAGAGCACCCTTGCTGTCAGGCTACCCGTGGGTGGTTTTTGGGGTTTTCTTCTCCAATTAATGCAAATGCGGGTTTTTTCAATCAGAAAGTCCTCTCCAAGGGCAAATTTCTCTCAATACTTGATCCAGGAGTTCTCTTGGGTTCTGGATCTGGTTTAAAATTACAAGGCTGCGAAGTTGAACCTATAGTTATACTCTTCAATGATGGTAATAAAAAGTTATACAAATTTAAAGTAATGCATAAGCTATCTTAATTGATACAGACCCATAGAAAATTCCTGAATCATACTGAACAATTTGGAAACAACGCTAATGAGCAAGCTTGATTTAGAAATTGAACCTGGTTGAAAAGTATGTGTTATCACTGTGTTGACCAAGCCATTTAATTACACTTTGTGTATTTCATAACTTATAATTTTACTTAACCCATAAAATATTATATTATCTGCAATATAATAAAAAAATGAAATAAAAATATCAATTTAAACGAATATTATGCCTTACATTTTTTAATAATTCTAGAACTATCAATGTGCTTGGATTATTAATTCATATTTATCTTAATGTTGAAAAAAAAATTAGTCGTGAAATTTCTTAAGGAGATAAGAGGTATGTAATGAACCCAACAATGAGGGTCATATAAGAGGAGTGAAAACAGATCACGCAAGAGACGAGGAGAGGTGTTTAGCTGCTGCTTCTTCAGCGCCTAACCTTGGATTACAACTGGGTCTGACCCGGACTTCATTCGATGGTGTTCTTCTTTGATTCCTTTCGTTTTTCTCCCTTTTTTTCTTCTAATAAATAGTCCTCTTCCTCCTTCCGTCTCCTTGTCAACATCTGTTTGCACATTTACGTCTAAAATCCATCTACGACATCCAGAAGATGTCATATTTACCACATGTTGCTTCCTGAAGAGGAAAGAATAATGTCATGTGCTTCACTTGTTTCATTAATGCCTGGTTAACTGTTAAATTGACTAAAAATGTCTCTGCCAATAAGGTAGTAGTGACGTCACGTGTTTTTTTTAATATCTTTAAGCTATTTTATTTTTGTGTTAAGCTTACATTTTTTGGATGTTTGAAATATTGTAGTTTGTATTTTGATGGGTCAATATGTTTGTTCTAAGGAGAGAAAAAATCTGGGCGTTTAACGTAGTTTTCTAATTATTTCTGTACTGTAGAAAAATTGTCTTCTGTACAAAATGGAAGCATAAAACAGAAATTTCAAAATTATAGAAAGATAAACTATTTGCTCATTGCTATTAAAAAACACGAAGGCTTGTTAAATTTTTACCACTTTTTTTATTTTTATAACATTGCGTAATTGTTTTTGCAACCTTGTATCAAATGAAATATGATTCTTCCAAAATTGCATTTGCACTCTAACCTGCAATTAGCAAAATAAAATTAAGGAACGTTAGGTATTGAATTTTTTAATTACAAATAAAGATTACTTAGTAATAAAGTATTCAATTTTGACCACGTTCTTTTGGTCCTACAACTAACCCTGTAGATGGCAACGTTTTGAAAGTTTTGAAAATGTCAGCTACTTTCTGCTAAATTTTGAAACAGAATGCACGGAGGAGAGAAAATAATTGTTCCGTAAGTTAGGTATCATTTATTTGTTATTAACATAAGTTCCTTTTTAGAGGAAAAATTGATGCATAACAATGTCGCAAAGTTCTTACTTGCAGATATGCAAATTCAAAATAACTACATCCTCAGAGGTGTATGACAAATAAGAAGAAATAAAAAAAAATTAATAAATGTTACCTTTATTGTCATAATATGATGATTTGATTATTATACGAAAATAATTGTAATTTGATTACTTTTGTCAAAATTTTTACCTGAGCCTCTAACATCATACAAAACTGGCGTGTCTTGAGAAATCACTAACACTAGAAAAATCTGAAATCAAATTGAGGTTATACGTAACGGAAAAAAATTAATTAATTTCCTTTCCTAACTATAACTAAACTCAGTGGCGCGACAGTCCATCGAGGGCCAATACATACTGTGCCCATCTCAGTTTTCTTGACCTTAGGACTGTGGGATGCAAGAGCAGATGTTCCGACTGGGTGGTAAAACTGGTGAACTAATTTCCTATTGCATTTAAATTTTCGAAAGTCCAAATCTTAAAAATCGATTTGACATTGAAAAAATGGACTTTACATTAACATTTCATGGCTTAATATCTTAACAGTGGTGAATATTTTAACCTATTTACTTCAATTTAAATTTATACGATTGCACAAAAATTTTGCCATATTTTAACAAATAGGTCTGATTTCAATTTCAGACTTCAAATGCAGTTTCTTAATTTAAAAATTTATTTGTAACTTTGACTACTGACTACTTGCTAAGTCATCTATTGTTTATACTACATAATCAGGGGGAGAAATTAAGAAAATTTAGTTACTGGTTCGCGAGTCAGTGCCTAAAATCACGAACCAGTGATTAAAACATATTACCAGTTCGTACACATATCTACTGGTCCGTTAACTCGTCTTTAATAGATTTTTTTTCTTTGTAAAATCAAAAATTAGTAAAATGAATTTAAATGTCCACAATTATGATGATGAGAGATACTATTTTGTGATTGCTGAATTATGGATGAGCAGTGTGACACTTTGTGACAGCCAAACATGTCACTGAAAAATAATTTTTGTTTTACGGTGATTATTATTTTACGGATTATTATTTAACGGTTACAAACTTAACGATCCCGGACCCATAAGCCACAGTTAATTTCGAGCCTCATATAAATAAATGAGTCTTGCATACTTTATAGTATCCGGAGAAATTTCTACATCTCATTCGGAAAATATCTTTAGCGATATTCATTAATTTTTTAACAAATACAATCATCCCAATAAATATAAACAATATTTTAAAAATGTGAACTATACAAAACAATCTAAATAAAACAAAGGCTGCGAAATTCCATTGAAACAAAGCAAAATTTTTAAATAAGAAATGTCTTTATATTAGATGTTACTCTTTTGTTAAACAGAATTTGTTTGTAAGTTTAAAACAAAGTGTACAGTTTTTACTTGTTTTATTTTCTTTGATTCATCGAACAGCTAAAATTCGTCTTCTTATCTTGTAATGTTAGAAACCTATTCAATCATTGGGCCGTGTAAGGCTCGGATTAGATACCATGGTTTTCCTTTTTTCTTTTTTTTTTCTTTCCAGTGTATCATTTTATCGGTCTCACGTAGGCTGTCAAGACAGGGCTCAACCCAAACCTTGAAAAACAGGCGCCAGTGTTAGATTGATTGTTACAGTGACGGTTTTATCCGGCCTGTAGGCACACGGAAAAACTATTATTTTTCAGTATTTATTTCAATACTTTCAGTTAAATAATCTCCAGTTCATCTTATTTAAACATTATTAGTCATAATTATTTTCTCATCTAACTCGACAAACTAAATACTGAGTGATTAAGTACAGCATATTTTAAATCCAGTATCTATTCAAATCTAATTTTAGCACCCTTTTTTAATGAAGCATCTTATTTAGTAAAGTACTTATTATTTCAAATACAATCGGTAACAATTGTATCTCTACCTGACTCGCCAAACTACAAGATTTGTGATAACTCAACTATTATTTCGAATCTAGTTTCCCTTTTTAGGTTAGCATTTCAAATACAAACTAAATGTTGAGTGATTAAAAACATGCATAAAGTACAACATATTTCAAATCTAGTATCTATTCAAATTATGTTATACAAAGCAACTCATAATAAAGACCATTAGTATATAAACGTCACCTAATTTTTAGGAATAACTACTGAAGAAAGTGGGACTGAAAACATCAAAATATATTTAATAGCTAGAAGACACGTAGAAACGTTAAAAGAAGATTATTAAAAATGAGTTAATTTCTTTAAAATATTAAATTAGCATCATGTTTTGCTCAGCAGTTTTTCAAATAATTTCGATAATAAACTACTTGATGGATAATAACTACTTGATGGATTGCACATATCATGTGTACATATGTACATATCAATCCATCAAGTTGTGCATACTTTTAACTAAGATTCTAAAAAATACAATAAGAATTATACAACAACCTTTTGCATTAATAATCCAAGTAAGTTTTCCCTTTAACTTAAAAAATTTCTGGAGTAAAAAAAAAATAAAGTTGTAATTATGAATGATAAAAATAAATGTAAGGAATAATATGATTNAACTAAGATTCTAAAAAATACAATAAGAATTATACAACAACCTTTTGCATTAATAATCCAAGTAAGTTTTCCCTTTAACTTAAAAAATTTCTGGAGTAAAAAAAAAATTAAGTTGTAATTATGAATGATAAAAATAAATTTAAGGAATAATATGATTAGTATTTGCAGCATACGCGTTTCGCAGTTTAAAAAATTTAGATTGTATTTATTACTAAAAACTGAAGCATATCGACAGAATTTATCATTCATTCTTCGTTTTTTATATAAGAAATTTGAGTATAATTAATTCCATTAACATTTAATTCAATAAAAAATAAAATCGCAATGTATAGTTCTTATTTTTCATCATAATATCTATTACAGAAAAAAAAATCAGAAAAAAATATCTCGAAATTATTAGATTTTTTTTTAATGCACCATCAATTCTTCACTTACAGAACTTATGAGCGAATCTATGCATTTAAAATTTTGCATCTCATATCAATTATCAGAATTTTTTTTTAGAAAAACTAAAAATTAAAAACTTCTTTTTAAAGTTCTAAATTAACTTTTTACTATTTTATAATTATAATTTTTTTTAAAGCGATAATATTAAATTAAATTTTTATGCATTGTTCATATTAATTTAAAGCGTTTCTTGTTTATAAACGGACGTAAAGGTAGAACAAAAAATTTACTTTTCTCTATTCTTTTTAATAATTTCCTTCGAATCTTATTCTATTTTTTTAGAAATAATTCGAGTCCTAAAGTATTATTAATATTAAAACATTATTCAGATAGCAATTAGAAAAATTTTATAAAATGATTTTCTAAAAAAAAGGAAAATCTCGAATTGAATTCAAAATCAAGACTAAACATAATTAAATTAAATAAATTGTTTTTTCTCTCTCTTCCAAACAAAATCTTACTATAAAAGCAATTTTCGATAATAAATTAAATTTTCTTTTTCTAATAGAGAGCAAATCATATTCTTGCAAAAATAATTTTGAGTTACGGTTAAATTGCTAGAATATATTAAATTATTCGGTGAATTACAGACTCTAAATTTTTCGAACGTTAATCGTATTTTTAATATTAGATATTTGATTCTTTTCTATTATTATTTCCGATATATTGTACGATTATTTTTATATTTTATAATGAAATATTTAACCGAAAAATGAAGAAAATAGAAAAAATTAATAAAATGAAATAGGGAATTTTTACATAGCATAGTACTCTTGCCTTTAATATTTAATGGGCACTACTTAAGGTATGTTTTTTTTTTAATAACTATTAGCATCATTTATAAATTATTATTTTCATTTTTATGATTTATATTGAAATCCAATCAAAAACAGAATTTTTTATTTTATGTAGAACATTGAATCAGGTAAATTTCAGGTTTTATATTTCATACAACCTTTACATAAATCACTTAGTTATTACATTAGAGCTCAAAACACTTTTTTAAACAATTACCGACATCGTTATAAACCCAACAAAGTATTAATAGATTTCGATAGATTTCCATAATTCTCACAATCATAAGTAGCTGAGACTAATACAACGGATTTAAAAGCAATGATACTCGGAAATACTAAGCATGTCATTTTTTGAATTAAAATTTTAAATTCCACTATAAAATGTAAAGAAGACTCCGCATTATTATTGAATACAATAAAAATACAAAATCGGAAAAAAAGTCGAATTAAAAAACTTTATTCCATTCGAAATTACTGTGTGAAATTAAAAATTTTAATTTCATTATAAAATGTGACGAAGATTTCCCAGTATTATTGAGAAGGAATACACGAAGGAATTATATTATACACGAAGGAAAAATCAAGCAAGAGTTTTTCGTTTCGCTTCAAAACTCGGGTGAAAACGAAATAGTTATAACAATTAATGCCAAATTAGCTCAAAAAATTCTTTTTCAATAATTTAGATTTTCTGCTACAAAACAAAAAAAAATTGAACTGAGTGGAGCGACAGTCAATGGAGGGTCAAGGCCTACCCTCCCCATCCCAGCTTTCCTGGCATTGAATTCTGAGGTACAGGAGCAAATATTTCAATTGGGTAGTCAGGCGATTGTGAAACTCCCAGTGTTTAGTCCCCTGTGCTTGCTGCATTCTGTTTTGTCAAAAAATTAATGCTTGACAAAAAACTTTTTAAAGAGTTCAGTCCAGCCATGGTGGCTAAGGGGATAGAGCGTGAGCCTTCCATTGATTTAAATCTGGGTTCGAATCCCAGCGGTGGCTGGTCGATACGAATTCCGCACCAGTCTCGCACTGACGTAAAATGTCATCAGTGGTAGACGGATCATGCGTTAGAGTCCCCTTGCCGCCTGGCTAACAGTGGGAGTTCTTTATGGTTTTACTCTCCATCTAACGCAAATGCGGGGTAGTTCCATCAAAAAGTCCTAAACGAATTCAATTCCCCCCCCCCTTACTTGATCCAGGAGTTCCTTTGTCTTCTATATTGGGTTCAAAATAACAAGGCTACAGAGTTGAACACTTGTAATCGTAAACCCGGAATTGGATCGACTTTTCAACGACGGTTATAAAAAGTTTAATCAATTATCACAAATTTGCAAATTTCTGCACCCAGCCTTGTTTTGATAGTTTTATAAAATTGAATAGATTTTGAAAAAAAAATTGGAATTGGAAAATTTTAATTCTCTATTTATTACAAAAGCATTATTTGTCCATTCTCTTACTAGGCAATAAATGTTCAATTGTATAGGCAAATAATGAAAGAAAGTATGAATGGAAAATTAAAATGTTGTCCACTAACAAGTGAACATTAAGAAGACTGTTTTTAAAGCATTCAATGAAAGGTAAATGAATTATTAAAACTGAATCTCCATAGAAACTTAATATTTAATTCGAAACAAATCAATGAAACTTAACTGTTCATAAAAATGACGGAAATAAGCATTGTTTTATAAGACATATAATCAAGTCATGCGAATCAAATCCTAACACTCAAGTGCGTATGACATTCTCTAAACTCATTCACATATTCTTCCACTTAAAAATTCACTTTTCTTTTATTTGAGAACTTAGAACATATTTGCTTAACACTCGTGGAGTTTCTTTTATTATTACGCTTAAAATATTTCATTGGCGCAGCTTTGGCAGTGATTTAAATTCTCTATTTACTCAGACTCTTGAGTAAATTCCGGTTTATGTTTAAATTTCACCAACTTGTTAACTTTACACGCAATAGTAAAAAATTAAA
Organism: Parasteatoda tepidariorum; assembly: GCF_043381705.1. Lineage (NCBI taxonomy): Eukaryota > Metazoa > Arthropoda > Arachnida > Araneae > Theridiidae > Parasteatoda > Parasteatoda tepidariorum. Next base: position 2,265,193 of record NC_092210.1, read on the forward strand.
CTGTATTAAACTTACTTTAATTGTAAATTATATATATCGTAATAAGGAAATTACAATAATTCTCCAATGAAATGCATATTTATCTCTAACAAAAGAAATGACTATGCTGTTTCCTTGAAAGTAGAGTTTAGTTTTAAAATACAAAATATAGTTTATAGAAAGGCATTTTTAATTAAATTATGTTTCTATTTTTTGAATAACTTTAACGGATTTATAGCGTATTATTTGAATGAGTATGCACTTAAAATCAACGTTGTTTTGAATTATATATAAAAATGGTATATAATATGATCATTTTTTAAAATATTTAATTACCAAATATTAATTTCAAGAGTTTCCTTTAATGTTTGAAATACTATAAACACATTTTTATTTCAAAATATCTATTTAAACAGCAAAGAATATTCTATTATATATTCATATAATGTTTCTAAGATTACATATAATAGTTAGGTTTCACTCGTAATAATTATTAATTTCGTAATCGCCATTTTACTTACAATTCATATAAATTTTACATTACATAACTATTTGTTGTTAGATAAAATAAGACATTCCTTGGTGAGATATTTCGTGGCAAGTAAATGTCCTCATTCTCTGATTTTATATTGAGCAAGTTGTGGTTCTAAATATCTCTATCATTTTTTTAAAAAATATCTATTTTTTTAAGAAGTACCAGAAAAAAATCTAGAAAAAAACACATGAAAAACACATCAACCACATTAAGAAAATACCATTTAATGATAGCTTTCCATAACACTGAAATATTTGATATCAAATTGCACGAACTTCAACCAAACTTTTTCTGCTCACTTTTTATGTCTTAAAGTTAAAATGTGAAATCTCCAAGTTAGGATAAGTGAGAGCAATGTCATATCCTAAGCAATAACAGTATTGCATCTGATATTGTAAACTATGTATAAAATTTATTAATGTGCAACTTCTGAGGTGGTAAACTTTAACTTCTAATCTAAATTGTTGCATGTCATGATTTCACTTACGGATAATATTGGAGTTAGATAGATGATTACAAGATATAATATCTCTAAGAAATCCTTAGTAATAACAGTACAATGATGGATATTGTAAATATATTACTGTATTATAGCTAAAATTGTAAACTAATATGCATATTTTATTTATTAATATATTGCTTTTAAGGTGAAAAAATTTCTCTTTCGATCAAATTCGCTTTCCGATCGCCACTTTTTTTACGGTTAATTTTGGAGTGAGGTAAATGATAACAGTATAACAACTCATATTGCAAGCATATAACTGTATTATAAATAATATTGTAAACGTTTTTTATGTAATAAAAAAAAAGTAATTTTTTTTTTACTGTTATTGTGGTAGGTCATTAAGGCACTGGGGGTGCGATTGTTCTTGTTTCCCAGTGGTGCCATTTATAACCAAGAATTCGACTTCTGTCACACCCATACTTCACATCCGTTTATTGTGCACCCTTTTATTGCCCATTTATTCCACCACAGATCGTAATTTTGACCTGAACCAGAGAACGATAAATCTCTATTCCAGTACCCCCAGATGTGTAATTTGTTATGGGAACAAGGAAGAATTTGTGACTCGACAGATTTTATAATTTTATATTTTATAACCGTCGTTCTACAGCCTACCCAATTTTGAGTTTACGACTACTAGTGTTCAACTCCGTAGCCTTGTAATTTTGAACCAATCCGGAAGACGAGGAAATTCCTGGATCAGTACCCCCAGAGGTATTGATTTGTTATTGGAACTTGGAAAACTTTGCTACTAGACAGATTTAACGTGCATCAGTCACCATTTACTACACGGGGAGTCTTCGGCCTACTGGGATCGAACCCACGAACTCTTGGATATGGGTCCAGTGCCCTTCCAACCAGGCTATCCCGGCTTTTGACTCGACAGATTGAACGTGCACCAGTCACCATTTACTACATACGGATTCTTCGACTGGGGGGATTCGATCTCCTGTTCTCACGAACGAGAGTCCAGCTCCCTACCAATCAGGCTATCCCGTCCAACATTTTACTGTATAACGCAAAATCTTATAAAATAACGTACATGTTATATTTCTACATACGGTGTTTTGATTAAATTTCCCATTATGATTAAAATTGTTTTCAGATTGTGATTTTACTTATATTTATTTTATTTCCATTTATTTTATTTCCTGTTTTTATTTATTGGGCGATCGTTTCCTCGTATTTGTTTTGACATGCAGTGATTCTAAATTTTTTTTATCATTCTCAATTTTTTCCGAAAATATATAAAATCTGTGAAAACATCAAGCAACATTCATTAAAATTTTAAACATTTTGTTCTTTATAATGAAAATTGCTTTAAGATCGCTATTTTTCTCGAGGCTAAATTTGGACTGATATAAGTGATAACAGTATAATAACTAATACTGTTAACATGCATAACTATATAATAATTAATCTTGTGAATATTTTAATGCATAATAAATAATTTTGTAAACATTTTACTTGTATAATATCAATAATTGTAATTAGCATACATGTTATATTTATTAATGTGTTGCTTGGATTAAATTTCAGTTATGAATATTAAAGAAAAGAAAATTCAGATTGCGATTTTACTTCCGATTGATATTTATTTTATTTTCGATTCCTATTTATTTGACGAGTACTTCCATATATTCATTTTCACACGATGTAATTCTAAATGTCTATCATTTTCAATTTCGACCGGAAAAAATTAAAACCTGAAAAAACATCAAACGACGTTTGCAATTTTAACTATTTTTCATTTGCAATTTGCAAACGACAATTTTAACGTATAATAACTAATATTGGGAACTTACATGCATATTATATTTAATAATCTGTTACTTTTTAGATAATTAAACTTCAGTTATGATAAGAATTATTTTCGGACATCGATTTTACGTACAATTTTATTCATATTTGCTACTTAGTTTTTGTTACTATTTATTCCGCGATCAACTTCCTCGTCTTCGTTTGATTCTAAATGTCTTTATCATTCTCAATTGCTACCGAAAAAAAAGAAAACCTGTAAAAACATCAACCGACATTCGAAAAATACCATATAATGATAGCTTCCAATCCTTCCTTTGAAATTGCTCGGGCTTCAACCAACCTATTCTACAAATCTTTTTACGCCTTCGGGACATAACTGGAAATCTCGAAGCGAGATAAGTGATAATAGACTGTCGAATTTATTCTTCCCTCATTCATATGTATAAGATTTTTCATTTGAAGAAAAGAAAGAAATGAAGAAAAGAAAAAACGATCACATAAATATATAAGTAATGAAGAAGGGTGTGTTGTTACTCGATATCATCCATCTGTTGGGATTGTAAATATTCCAAACTAAGATGAGATAAAAACGGCGCTATGTTTCGATTTGAAAAATGTTTCAAAAGGAGAGTTTTTTATTTTTTTGAAAGAGGTTATTATAAATTGTTATATTTACTTCAAATAACAAAAGGATTGTCCCTGATAGATAAGATTCCTTCAGAGAACAAATGATCGTGCTAAAACTTACGCATCTATAATTTTTATTTGAAATACCATAAAGAAATCACAAGTAGTTTCAATTTAAGAACAATATCAAAAAATCCGTCAATTTTAGAGACTTAAATTAGAATAACTTAAAACTTTTAAAATACCAATGAAAATTTGTTTTCTTTAAATATTTAAAAGTTTAGATCACTGGTTCCCTTTTATTTTCGGCTATGGAACTCTAAATGATCGAGCTTCCTTAGGCGGAATACCCTTAGGCGGAAAAAAAAGTTCATTAGCTGCTGTAAATATACTAAAGAAAATAGCAGTTGTAATATACTATATAGCGGCAGTTAATATACTATATTGTAAAAAAAAATATTTCTAATTATTTTGAAACTATTTAATTTATAGATTAAAATAATTAATAATATGATTTTTTCTTGTATATATGCGCGGAAAATTATTAAAATAAGCTGAAATATGGTTTCTAAATAAGAACTGTTATAGATGAGAATAGTTATCAGAAAAACAAATTCTTTATTCTTGAATTTAGCTATTTTATTTTGAATTGAAAAGCTCGATGACAAATACTGATAAAAATTTTAATAAATGCTGATAAAATTTTAATAATGATAAAATACTAATAAAATTTTAATAATTTCTTCAATATATTATTATTGAAATTCTTTTTTTTAATTTTCTACTTTTTTATTAGCATTTTACATGATTCAATTAAACAAGAAAAATATTAAACACATTATGGATTATTGACTCGAAAAAAATATCACTGGTTAAAAATATCCCAATTCTTGAAGCCCCCTTTCATCCTTTAACGGAACCTTAGGGTTCCGTGGTACTCCTTTTGGGAACCGTTGGCCTAGGAGCTGGAGTAGCTTTTTAAATGTTAATAAAATTGTATCACACAATTGTATTCCTACGTTTATAGTTTTGTTAGTGATTTAATGTAGACTGATTATACTCATTTTAAATCTTTTATAATCAATCCGAACTTATTTTCAATTATCCATAGTTTAGCTTATTTGTATTTTAAATCTTATCTCCTAGATCAGAATCGTCTCAAAAATTTTCTATATATCCAAATACTTTTCAAAATACTCGAAGCATTTCCTTTGGGAAAAGAAATTATGCCAGAGATAGCATAACTGGAGGCTCGAGTACAAAATTAGAGGCTCGAGGACAAAACTGGGGAATCGAGGATAAAATTAGATCTTCGAGGATGAAGAAATGTGCGGCGTTATAAACTTAGCCGTATGCTAATAGCGAAAGTTTAAAATAATATTAAATGCAAAAAGTTCACCATTTTTACAAATATATGCAAATAAATCCCCCATTTACATAGATCCATATTTACATTAATCCAGAAAGATCAGTATGTTCAAATGAAAATAATCAATTTTTCATTTCATGGTCTACTTTTCTCTTCTCCTGCGAGCAATAAAAATGGGTGTGACCAATTTTGGATAAATGATCATAATTTAAAAAAATTATTAAAAAATTCGCACTCTTCTAAGATTTCTTTTCGTCATTTATTATTATTCAAAATATGACAATTCATATAATTATTATAAATTCTTATAACTCAGCAATATTTATTCTCTAAGCACAATATATTCATATATATTTATAAATTATAATATATAAGCAAAATTCCTTCAAAGAGTAGATGTTTTATTTTCCTAGAAGAACTCATTGCAAAAGTAAAGTCTAAATAGAAAGGTTGTTTCCTCTTATTATACATGAAAACGAAATCTTCTGAAAATCTGTGCAAATATGTAGACAGGGGAGCTTTTAAGGGATCTGAAGTGGGTACTCGAAAATTACTTGTATTGGAAGAAAAATACTTAGTGACTTCTGAAAAGTTACAGTTTCTATGAATAAACAAAAGTTTTTTTTTATTCACCCTCAAAAAGAATAAAAAAAGAAAAAAGTTTCGAGGGAAAATGTTTAAACAAAAAATTGCAAAAAGTAACTTTTTTTGTAAATTCAATTATCGTAGAATCTGTTTTAATATATATATATATATATATATACAGGAATCATATACTTTTATTTAAAGTAAGGACCAGAGGCCCACAAATGAGAACATTACATGTTGGTGGAACATTACGTAGAGAAGAACACATTTGACCTTGGAAAGAGGGTTTTTATATCTTTCTGGACAATATATTTAAACATTTATGTCTTAGTAACGTGGGACTGATCAATTTCCTAAGCTACTAAAGACACATCTTCACATTTTCTGAGATAATTAGATCAATATTATTACTTTCTTTGTGGGAAAAGTTTTAAACGATTGCGCGTAAGATAAATGCTCTATTTATGGATTATATTTAATATATAATTGTTTTAACATTATA